>NC_031987.2:9530613-9830613 GCF_001858045.2 Oreochromis niloticus | reverse complement strand
GACTCGCTCTCATTTCATCAGTCCATAAAACCTTAGAAAAATCAGTCTTGAGATATTTCTTGGCCCAGTCTTGACGTTTCAGCTTGTGTGTCTTGTTCAGTGGTGGTCGTCTTTCAGCCTTTCTTACCTTGGCCATGTCTCTGAGTATTGCACACCTTGTGCTTTTGGGCACTCCAGTGATGTTGCAGCTCTGAAATATGGCCAAACTGGTGGCAAGTGGCATCTTGGCAGCTGCACGCTTGACTTTTCTCAGTTCATGGGCAGTTATTTTGCGCCTTGGTTTTTCCACACGCTTCTTGCGACCCTGTTGACTATTTTGAATGAAACGCTTGATTGTTCGATGATCACGCTTCACAAGCTTTGCAATTTTAAGACTGCTGCATCCCTCTGCAAGATATCTCACTATTTTTGACTTTTCTGAGCCTGTCAAGTCCTTCTTTTGACCCATTTTGCCAAAGGAAAGGAAGTTGCCTAATAATTATGCACACCTGATATAGGGTGTTGATGTCATTAGACCACACCCCTTCTCATTACAGAGATGCACATCACCTAATATGCTTACTTGGTAGTAGGCTTTCGAGCCTATACAGCTTGGAGTAAGACAACATGCATGAAGAGGATGATGTGGACAAAATACTCATTTGCCTAATAATTCTGCACTCCCTGTACGTGGAGGTGAAGCTGTGAAATTTTCAGCCAAAACATGGCCTGGTTATGGTTCCAGTTATGTTAATCTATCATTTTGCTCCAGCCGCTATGCTCGTGGAGGGTTGATCCAGGTCCGTGGTCACCTGTACTAACACACTAAGACACTCATTTAATATAATTTTCATCACTGCTCAATAACACTTTTATTCTGATTCTGATTCTTCACATCGCTGCATTCCTCAGTTTCTACACCCCAGTTTGCCCATTTAGCCACCTCTTTACCCTTCTTTTTCGCATTTCATTTTATTCCTAATTTAAATATTCCTGTGTCTTCTTCTTCCAATTCCTTCTTTAATTCTCCTTTAAATTTTGTGCAATTGTTGTAATTATTTTACTTAATGATACTCTTTTCCCCTTGGCATTTTCAGCATTTCTTTTACTTCCCTTTTTGCCTCTTCACCCTATGTTTTAGGCACATTTCCCCATGCAGTCACACAGACTGCCTCTCCTAACTTCTCCATTTGTTTAGTGACTGTCTTCCACCCAGAGCCACTATCTCCACTTCCTCTCTCACCTTCACAGCCCATTGCCTTCTCCTCTCCTAGAATGTGACATGGTGCCTGTCACATTCTACTCCACACACACACACAGCTGCGGAGATCTACTACACTAAATCTAACCCGCCTCTTTTTCTTAACCCAGCTGCTATTTAACAACACAAAATAATTCACTCACCTGTGGGACAACATATAGGACTCTTAAAGTCATTTTTGTTTAAACAGTCACAGCGAGTTTTACACTTTATGGCCAACAGACATCAACCTGTAGTTCTTAGCAAAGGTCTCTTTCTCTAGTGCCCAGACACTGGAAGCATTTTGCATGAGTATCGTTTAAGTTAACGAACAGATAATTTAGACTTTGTCCAATATGTACACTTTGATGTAACAGGTGTTGCTTACCTTTACATTCTGTTGGACCGGTTCTCTGCTTGCCTCGTTCCATGACCCCATGATTAGGCCGAATTTGTCTCTCTCAGCCATTTTGGATCCGGGTCAAGGGCACCAATTATCGACCCCAATTCTTCACGTCTGGCTTCCACGACCCGAAGGTCGTCTCCTGTTGTTATCATCTAGCAGCACAAACATGAGCTACATTCTCTGAAAAGTCTCCACTAAAGCTCCTCTTTGTCACAGTTTAATGTCACCAAGCAGTCTAATGACCTCAACCACAGTATATAAACCCTCATAGCTGGCCTTTAATATTACCCTTAATATTACACTTTAATATATTCTTATTTTCCTCCTGGACTTAAATAAATTAGTCTCATTGTTTCTTAAATGCTTACAGAGAATTGTTACTCCTGAACTGCCATGTGTTTATAATACTTCTACTTTTTTGCAGGATTAGTTACCAATATGTGTGAAAAGTTAACCAGCCATCATTGATTATCAGGAACATTTAAGGTGAGACTGAATAATTTCTCTCGTGATAAATAAAAACGATCAATTAAATTTTAATTACTGTAATACAGTTCATATTCCTCTATTGCTGATATTTCTCTTTAAATTATTTTGTAGTATCACTAACTTATATTTGTGAAAAAGGAAGCAGTACTGTCATGGCAGATCAAGGTGAAATGAAGGTAAGTAAAAATTGGAAAATGTTTTCATTAAACTGCCAACTTTAATGGTAAATGGACTGATTCTTATATAGCGCTTTTCTACTCTCGGAGTACTCAAAGCGCTCTATACAACATGCCACATTCACCCCCATTCTCACAAGCACTTTATCTACACTTAGTGCTATCTAACTACATTCACACACATTCATACTCCGATGAATGCATCGGAGAGCAACTTGGGGTTAGTATCTTGCCCAAGGATACTTGACATGAAGACTGGAGGAGCCATGGATCGAACCACCAACCTTCCGATCAGTAGGTGACCTGCTCTACCTCCTGAGCTACAGCCACCCTTTAATAAAACAAATGTTAAGAAATGAGCTTTTATAAATTAAAACATGGGGTTGATGTTTTTCACTAGATATATTTAGTAAATATTGAACTGTGTAATAATTAATTTAGAAATTAGGAATGTTAAATGGACTTTATATTTCACTGCCATGAGGATGATCTTTCATCAGTCATACAAGATTGGAGTTAGGGGTGGGCGATATAAACGATATACGATAGAAACGATATAAATTTGGCCAACGATAGAGATTTTGACTATATCGCGATAGCGCATGTTGATGATGTCATCAAGCTGCGCCTGTTTTGGTCGAAAGCATCGCAGCGGCTAAAACCATTATCATCTGCAAATTATGCCGGGCGACAGTCATAGCAAAGAGATGAAGCACTTTTGAAATATGGGGAAAGCCAAAAACTGCGCTTCCTCCACTTCCGTAACATTGATTCATTAATGTTGAATTCTCTCGCAGCTGTTCTATTCCCATGTTGTTGCAGTATATTAATAACTAACCTCGTATTGTGGATGAATAATCTCAGTTGTTCTCCTGACTGAAGTTTGAAACCGTGTATAACATACTGCTATGCGATTGCATTTGTCCCTAACCACCAGAACCCCTCACGTTAACTTTTATCGAGTGGAAAAAAAGTTGGCGTTCATCCTCCAGCTTCACTGTGCTAATGTTATGCTAACATAGCTGTGTCGCTAGCAATCACGTAGCACAACATTATATACCAGGTAGTCCAACTTCAGTAACCCTACAAACGCCACTGCTGTTTAGTTTTCTGTCTTCATTTATGTTGGAAGCGGTAGCAGAGCTGTACGTTTTAACTAGTTTCAAAAATCTCTCAGTCAGAACATGGTCTGAAATGTTTAGGTGTAAACTAGCAAGCTAACTTCCTGTTAACTTCTAACTCCGTTAAATTTAATAAATTCTGTTTTCATGGATGCATGGATGTTAAACTTAATTGTTACACCCGATAAAGCAGCAACGCTGATGATTTAATTAAAGATGAAAGATGAAAGAATTTAGAATTTAACTCTTAGTGTTCGTTTGACTTTGGGACCTGAAGTAGACGGAGTTTTGGACCCAGATTACTCCGCGAAGCTCCTCACTACGGCAGCCGTAATACTCTGACAATCCATTAAGCAGTGCGGCTTACCAAAGTTGTACTAAAACATTTTTTAACAGATTTCTGCACGCCAAAATCGGTTCGAGGTCAGTAAGCACAACCAGAATTCATACATAAGGCACACTCTCGATTTTTGAGAAAATTAAAGAATTTTAAGTGTGCCTTATAGTGTGGAAAATACGTTATACAGAAGAAAAGAATATATCGCGATATATATCGTTACCGCACATGCTTCAAATTATATCGCGATAGGAATTTTAGGTCATATCGCCCAGCCCTAATTGGAGTAAAGATCAGATGATACAATCAGCTAAACTTCATAATCACTGCACACTTATTTATGTAGTGACTTAAACTTAAACATAAAAATAAGAAAACTAACTTTTTATTTTAGACTCAAGAGGAGGATCTGTCCCCTGACATCAAGAATTGGAGCAAACATCAAGTGAGACAATGGGCTCTCCAGTTGGATGGTGTGGATGACAAAGTTGCTGAAATATTATTTAATCAAGACATCAATGGCCGTAGTCTTCTTCTTTTAAATACAACAGACTTGACTGCAACTGGTGTCACTTTGGGACCAGCTAAGCTTCTCATTCATGCCAGAGATGAAGTTGTGAAATTTAAAAAAGAAGAGCCAGTAGGCTCTAAAAACCAGCCTGGAGAACTGCGCAAGCCGTATCCATTTGATAAACACCACGATACATCCAGATACATGGAGAGCAGCATTCTTGATGTTACAGAATCAGGTGCCTCAGATTTGATTGAACCCTGCCACGAGTACAAAGCTTTCACCAGCACAACAGAAGAAACTAAAATGAAGAAGTTCACATTTGAGGTCATTCGCTTTGCAGCTGCTTGCATGAACAGCCGCACCAACGGCACCATACATTTTGGAATAGGAGACAAACCAGACTTCACCCACGGTCAAGTGTTGGGAGTGGTTGTTGAGGACAGACAGGCTTTTGCAAATGAACTAAAATCTGCCATTGATGGGTATTTTGAATATAAACATAAACAAGCTGCTCAGACATGCGTCAGACATCCTCGATTTGTTGAAGTTCTCAACAAGAACATGACATCATCTGACAAATGTGTCATAGAAGTCGACGTTGTTCCAGAGACTACGATCTGTGAAGAAAACAGCTACCACACATACACCATAAAAAAGGGCAAGAAAAAAGGCAAAAGTAAAGAAACTGAATTAGAACCATCAAAGTGTTTCTTTATCCGTGATGGTGGTAGCAGTACAAATCTTCTTGCGCAACCAAACAAGCGAGAGTACAAGCAGTTTCTAGAAAGTATGGCTCAGCGATCACAACGCCGGAAAAAGGCAGAAGAGAAGCACCTCAGTGTGATAAAAAACAGCACTCAGGGCTCTAGACTCAGTCACATGATCACTGGTGGCTCTCTGTCTTTAGATAAATCAAATGTTGAGCAGTATGTGATAATAACTAACAAGTCACACCCAAGTCAGTTAGATTATCTAAAATTTCTTGTAGATCTGAACCCAACAGCTGTGTTGGACTTTGATCCAGAATCAGCTAAAGAGGGATTAGAGCAATATTTTGACCAGCAGAGCCCAGTAAATGTTCATTTACCGGCACGATATAAAATCACAGAAGGAGTTGAAGACATTGCGAACAAGTTGAGATTAACTCAAAACACCAGCTGGGTGTTCTGCAATGGAGGCATTGAGGATGAGTCACCCTCAGACATTGACCAGTGGTTAATGGATAAGGGAGCCTCCGTCAGAGATGTGATTTCCTTCTTGTGTCGCAAAGATGTCCTTCCAAACAAGAGGTTCCTCGTCATTTTTTTAATTTTATCAAGAGTGAGTGAGAAGATGGACCCCCTTGTGGAGACTTTCAGTACATTCTGGCAGGAGCTCAGAGGCACAGATCAGATCCTTTGCGTATGTGACAATGACAAAGCATTCAACTCCTGGAGAGACTTAATTGAGGCTCGATGTGGAATCGACATCTCAGGTAGATGCATACATGATCTCAGCTTTGCAGAAGTCAATGGCACTATCCTTAGTCTTTGGTCAGAAAATCGCAGATCCAGTCGTTTCCTACCGTGTGGTGGGGGAAGCAAAGTGCTATTTGAGAAGAAAGTGGAGCAAAGTCTGAATACGTTAGATGTCCTTTGTGTGAACCAATGTGAAGGAGGAAATGAGGAAAATTTTCTGATAGAACAGAACTTCTCCAAGGGTGGAAAGTTAACGTGGTGGAATTTCTATTTCTCGGAGCAGACCGGATCCACGCCGTTTATCAAACGAGACCACTTTGACTACATCAAGGATACAATCATGCCTGATTTATGCTCCCAGAGAAAAACCTGTGTGTTCTTTAACCTCGTGCATGTACCTGGATGTGGTGGGACAACTTTGGCCATGCACATATTGTGGTCTCTCCGGAACACATTTCGTTGTGCTGTCCTCAGGAACAACAATGCTGACTTTGCTGAAGTAGCCAGTCAGGTGACCAAACTTCTCATGTATAAACATCAAGGGCAGCTGCCACGTGTCCCTGTTTTGCTGATGATAGATGACTTTGAAAATATGGAAAAAGTATTTGACTTGCAGCAGCTCATTGAAAAAGAATGCAAAGAGAAAAAAATTCAGTCTAAGTCTGCGCAGGTGGTTCTTTTGAACTGCATGAAATCAGAGTCTTTTGACCAGACCGGACAAGCTGCAGATACTGTATTCATTGGAAATAATCTCTCTGAGAGGGAACAGAAACTGTTTGAGGTAAAAGTAGTCGAAATTGAGACAACTTACAATACACACAGTTACAGCAAGACTGCAGACACAAAATCCCGAGGCTTTCATTATTATATCTGGAAACTTTTGTCGGGTCTGTGTTAGAGCCCACTCACACCTGGACAGGGGAAAAGGCACGGTCAGGATCCTGTTTCTTGACTTTTCCAGTGCCTTTAATACCATCCGGCCCTGTATGCTCCAGGAAAAACTGAACAGGATGCAGGTGGACCCCTGCCTGGTCGCTTGGATCTCAGACTACCTCACTGACAGACCACAGTACGTCAGGCTGAAGGACATCATGTCTGACACTGTGGTCAGCAGCACAGGAGCACCACAGGGAACTGTGCTGTCCCCTCTTCCCTTCACCCTGTACACCTCTGACTTCTGCTACAACTCTGAATTATGCCATATTCAGAAGTTTGCAGACGACACAGCCATCATGGGGTGTATCTGGGATGATCAGGAAGAGGAGTACAGAAGTCTGGTGAGGAACTTTGTCACATTGAGTCACACAAACCACCTGCAACTCAACACCTCAAAGACCAAGGAACTGGTTGTGGACTTCGGGAGGTCCAGAGCAGGTCCACTGCCAGTTCAGATAGAGGGTGAGGAGGTGGAGGTGGTCAACAAGTACAAGTACCTCGGGCTGTGGGTGGACAACAAACTGGACTGGTCATGCAACACAGAGCACCTGTATAAAAAAGCCCCAAGCCGACTGTACTTCCTCAGGAGGCTGAGGTCTTTTAACATCTGCAGGAAGCTCCTGAGGATGTTTTACCAGTCGGTGGTTGCTGGAGTACTTTTCTATGCTGTGGTGTGCTGGGGGAGCAGCACAGCAAAGAAGGACTCATCCAGGCTGGAAAAACTGTTCAGGAAGGCTGGCTCTGTGGTCGACATGAAGCTGGACACTCTGGTGACAGTGGCAGAGAAAAGGACTCTAAAAAAGTTGCTGGAGAGAGGAGGGGCGTGTCTGGTAGCCATGTGAAGACATGTTGTACAGGGCTCCTCAATGGACTAACTTTTTTCATAATTCCACTGCTCCAAAACTAACGAACTTTTAATAACAGTACGATAACACGCCCGTGTGCTGCTCTGAGGCACTTTTTACATCTTCAAAGCTACGTTGTACGAAATATGAGCAAAACTAGATCGGGGAAAGAGAAAAGCCTCGGACCATGCTGAGGACAGACCGGAGGCACCACCCCCTGACATGAGTGAGATTATGAGAGCGATTGCTAGCTCTGAAAAGAGGATACTGGACCGTATCGATTCAAGCACGAAAGATTTAAATAATAAAATAGACACAATCAAAGAAGATCTGGAGAAGCAAGAGACCCGTTTGGAAAGTGTTGAATTTGGTTTGAATACTTATTCAGACCGGACAGTGGAGTTGGAAAACGAGGTTAGCAAGCTGAAATCGGACATTGCTAAGTTGACCAGCAAGTTGGACGACATCGAGGGGCGACAACGCCGGTGCAATGCACGCATTGTAGGGGTGAAGGAGGGCTTTGAAAACACCGGGAAACCCACGGCAGTTATTGCTACAATGCTGAAAGACATACTGGGCCTTGATTTTACTCCGATGATGGACCGCGCTCATCGAAGCTTGGGTCAACAGGGAAACTCCCCCAGGGCAATCGTGGTGAAGTTTCACTATTACCAAGAGAAGGAAGAGGTGTTCCGAAGGGCCGCCAAGTCGCAGCCGTTGCTGCTGCAGGACATGAAGATAAGCATTTTTCCTGATTTTACAGCAATGGTGGCAAAGAAACGAGCTGCTTTTATGGAGGCTTAACGTTTGCTCCGAGGCTGCACTGGCGTTACGTTTGGACTTTTGTTTCCAGCTGTTCTCCGCATCACTTCACCTACGAGACAGGACAATCGTTTCACCGACCCAGCGGCTGCAATAGACTATCAAAAAAGACTTACTACGGCCGTGAGAGGTACAGGCAAGTGAGAAGAGATAAGTTGGACTTCACATGTGCGATTGTTTGAACTCAAGGGACATAGTTATACGTCGGTGTTGGGGAGAAGTCAAGTAATTAATTGGGCCATATTCATAAAAGGCCGGAAGGTATAATAATTTTGATTTAATTTATTATTATTATTATTGCTGTTATTCTGGGGCATTTGATTAGAATAAACATGGGGAAAGGAAAATATAAGTTTTGGAGTTTTGTTTAGTTATTAAATGTTATATATTTGCCCAGTTGAGGGGCTGTTTGAGGGTTAACAGTATGTTTAGTCACTGTGCTATCCTAGCCTGGAGGGTTGCGATCTCAGGGATAATAGTAGATCAGCATGGGGTTTTGAGGCTCGTTTTATTTATTTATTTATTTATTTTTCCCTTTTTTTTTTTTCTTTCTTCTCTTTCTCCCCTCTTTTTTTTGGGGGGGGGGGGTCCAGAGGTTGGGACACATTTTTTCTGCACCTGCATTTTGGTACCTGAATGGCAAGCTCGCAAAGTCATCTGCCTCTTCGTTTTATAAGCTGGACAAATAATGTAACCTCTGACATTTTTCAGCTTGGTAGAGGCTGCAGGCAAGGCTGTAGTTTATCTCCCTATCTTTTCAACTTAGTAATTGAACCTTTAGCTATCGCTCTTAGGGAGGACGGTCAGGTTGCCGGAATCTCTAGGGACGGGACAGTGCACAAAGTATCATTGCATGCAGACGATTTATTGCTGTATATATCTAATCCAATGGCATCAATCCCTAAATTGCTCAAGGTATTAGACCACTTCGGACGCATATCTGGATACAAATTGAACTATTCAAAAAGCCTACTGTTCCCTAACCCTAACCCTAACATAGAGCAAGATTTCTCTGCCTTCCCTTTTAAATTAGAAAAAGAAACGTTTAAATATTTGGGAATAAATATAACCCGCACAATGAACGAGTTGCGGATTCATAATTTTGACACTTTGTTAGAACAAACATCACAAGATTTTAAAAAATCGGCAACACTTCCAATCTCATTAGCAGGCAGAATAAATATAGTTAAAATGGCAGTCTTACCAAAATTTCTCTATGTTTTCCAAATGGTTCCTGTTTTTATAACCAAATCAAGTTTCAAAGATTTAGACAGATTAATAGCAACATTTATTTGGAAAAATTCAAATCCCAGAATAGAAAAAACATATTTGGAAGTACCAAAAGAGGCTGGCGAGCTAGGGTTGCCAAATTTTATCTTTTACTACTGGGCGGCTAATATTACCAAATTATTGCACTGGAAATATGTTTATGAAAATAGCGAGGGTGAGGCTTGGGTAAAAATGGAACTGATGTCTAATCCATTTCCCCTCCTAACCTCATCCCTAGCTCTAAATCAAAAACAGAAAATAACAAATCCAGTTGTAAGAACATCTGTTAAAATATGGCTTCAATTCAGAAGGCACTTCTGTTTGCAACAGGTTAGTAATTTTTTCCCTGTTGCTTTTAACCCTTTTTTTTGCCATCCATTTCAGATAAAGCATTCCAAATTTGGCATAATAATGGTTTGAAGATTTTTTACAATTTAATTTCAGGAGAAACTTTTAACACCTTTGATGCTCTGATGAGAGATTACAATATACCAACCTCACATATGTTTAGATACCTGCAAATACGAAGTTTTGCAAAAACTTTGTTTCCTTCTTTCCCCTACCTACCTCCTAAAAATCAAGTGGATACCATTTTGGAAATGGATCCTTTTTGCAAAAGGAGAATCTCCGTCATATACAAACTGATACAGAGCTTAAGGCCTATTACTTGGGAAAAAACTAAAAATAATTGGGAAAAAGACATTGGGGTGGATTTATCTGATGATGAGTGGAGATCTTGTTTGAATCGTATACATACTTCCTCCCTTTGCATTCGCCATGGTTTAATTCAGTTTAAAATTCTTCATCGTCTTCATTATACAAGAGAGAAGCTTTCAAAATTTTTCCCAGAAGCCGATCCTGCCTGTCCCAGGTCTGGACATAATCCAGCAAATGAGGGTCACATGATGTGGTCTTGTCCGAACCTGGATAATTACTGGGGAAATATATTTAAAGTATTATCTCATATCAGTGCACAGAATTTAGTGCTTGATTTCCGCATTCCGAGTTATGCCATCTCAATACAGAATTAGTAAATCTCAGGAAAATGCCATAGCATTTGCTACATTGCTTGCTAGTAGACTTTTCCACTGGAAGTCTGATAAGGCTCCTTCATACATACAATGGTTAAAGGAGGTGTTTTTCTTTTTACCACTGGAAAAACTTAGATACAGAGTTCTCTCATCATAACAAAAATTCTCTGCGACTTGGAACCCATTTATTGACTATATAAAAACATATTTTCCAGATGTGTAACATATATTTTTTGTTTGTTTTGTTCTGTTTCTCTTTACATGAGCCTCGGGTGGGGAGGGAGGGGGGGTTTCTTTTTGTTGTTGTTGTTTTTTTTGTGTGTGTATAATCGCAACGTTTTCATTATGTATTGTGACCATGATTTGTGAAAAAAATTAATTTAAATAGAATTTAAAAAAAAAAAAGAAGAAAAAAAAAATTGCTGGACATTATGGACAATGCTGGGCATCCTCTGCACACGGCCATAAACAACCAGAGGAGTCTGTTCAGTGACAGGTTGCTTCTCCCAAAGACAAGAACCAACAGACTTAAAAACTCCTTTGTCCCAAACGCCATCAAACTGTTTAACTCCTCTCTGGAGGGGAGAGGGAGGGGAAACAGGAGGACAAAGGAGGGGGGAACAACTAAGCTGTAGTGCCTCTTCACTTCACTGTGCAATACTTTTTGTGCAATACTTTTTGTTAATAGTCAAGGGTGCAATAGACTTCAATACTTGAAATGTGCAATTCCCTTGTATTCTTATTCCTATTTATTCTATTTATCCCTTTCGTATATTTTATTTACCCAAGAAAGGGTCTCCAGTATGAAGAGTTGGACAGCACCAGGGGCCCGACATGGTTCACGCCTATTGGCTGAAGAAGCTGACTGCACTCCACGAGCGTCTGGCAGCACAAATGAACCAGATGCTAGTTAACGAGAGACACCCGGAATGGCTAACCGAAGGTCAGACGGTCCTGATCCCCAAGGACCCCAAGAAGGGACCGGTCCCATCCAACTACCGACCAATAACCTGCCTCAGTACTACATGGAAGCTCCTGTCAGGCATCATATCGGCTAAGATGAACAGGCACATGGGTCAATACATGAGCGGGGCACAGAAAGGGATTGGCAAGAATACCAGAGGCGCAAAACACCAGCTACTGGTAGACAGAACAGTAAGCCGAGACTGCAAGACCAGACCTGTGCAACCTGTGCACAGCCTGGATTGATTACAAGAAGGCCTATGACTCAATGCCCCACAGCTGGATACTGGAATGCCTAGAATTGTACAAGATCAACAGGACCCTAAGAGCCTTCATCAGGAACTCAATGGGGATGTGGCGTACAACACTAGAGGCCAACTCCAAGCCCATAGCACAAGTCACCATCAAGTGCGGGATCTACCAAGGAGATGCTCTGTCCCCACTGCTGTTCTGCATAGGCCTGAACCCCCTCAGTGAGATCATTAACAAGACTGGCTATGGATACCGACTACGAAACGGAGCGGTTGTCAGCCACCTCCTGTACATGGATGACATCAAGCTGTATGCCAAGAGTGAACGAGACATCGATTCACTGATCCACACTACCAGGCTATACAGCAATGACATTGGAATGTCGTTCGGACTGGAGAAGTGTAGTCGGATGGTAACAAAGAGAGGGAAGGTAGTCAGAACTGAGGGGATTGAACTACCAGAAGGTAACATTGCAGACATAGAGGACAGTTACAAGTACCTGGGGATCCCGCAGGCGAATGGGAACCATGAAGAGGCCGCTAGGAAAGCTGCAACCACCAAGTACCTCCAGAGGGTCAGGCAAGTCCTGAGGAGTCAGCTGAACGGTAAGAACAAGATCCGGGCCATCAACACCTATGCCCTGCCCGTGATCAGGTACCCTGCTGGGGTAATAGGCTGGCCAAAGGAGGAGATAGAAGCCACTGACATAAAGACAAGAAAGCTCCTGACCATGCATGGAGGGTTTCACCCCAAGTCCAGCACCCTGAGGCTGTACGCTAAGCGGAAGGAAGGAGGCCGGGGACTGGTGAGTGTCAGCACCACAGTCCAGGATGAGACAACAAACATCCACGAATACATCACGAAGATGGCCCCAACTGACAGCGTGCTCAGTGAATACCTCAGGCAGCAGAAACCCAAGAAAGAGGAGGAAGGCGAGGAACCATCATGGAAGGACAGGCCCCTGCACGGTATGTACCACCGGCAGATAGAGGAGGTGGCTGATATCCAGAAATCCTACCAGTGGCTGGACAAAGCTGGACTGAAAGACAGCACAGAGGCACTAATCCTGGCAGCACAGGAACAAGCACTGAGCACAAGATCCATAGAGGCTGGGGTCTATCACACCAGGCAAGACCCCAGGTGCAGGCTGTGTAAAGATGCCCCTGAGACAATCCAGCACATAACAGCAGGGTGCAAGATGCTAGCAGGCAGGGCATACATGGAGCGCCATAACCAAGTGGCCGGCATAGTATACAGAAACATCTGTGCCGAGTATGGCCTGGAAGTTCCGAGGTCAAAATGGGAGACGCCCCCAAGGGTGGTGGAGAATGACCGGGCTAAGATCCTGTGGGACTTCCAGATACAGACGGACAAAATGGTGGTGGCTAACCAACCGGACATAGTGGTGGTAGACAAACAGAAGAAGACAGCCGTAGGGATTGATGTAGCGGTTCCGAATGACAGCAACATCAGAAAGAAGGAACACGAGAAGCTGGAGAAATACCAAGGGCTCAGAGAAGAGCTCGAGAGGATGTGGAGGGTGAAGGTAACGGTGGTCCCCGTGGTAATCGGAGCACTAGGTGCGGTGACTCCCAAGCTAGGTGAGTGGCTCCAGCAGATCCCGGGAACAACATCGGAGATCTCTGTCCAGAAGAGCGCAGTCCTGGGAACAGCTAAGATACTGCGCAGGACCCTCAAGCTCCCAGGCCTCTGGTAGAGGACCCGAGCTTGAAGGATAAACCGCCTGCAGGGGCGAGATGGGTGTTTTTTTTGTTTTTTTTTTTATAGATATATATAGATATATATTACGTTCTGTAACTTCTGTTGGTGCTGTGCTATTGGAAACTGAATTTCCCAGAGGAACCCACCTGAAGGATTAATAAAGTTTTATCTTATCTCTTCTTTTCTTTGCAAGCTCCTTTGACTTACAAGAATGCTAAAACATTGAATGGTTTAATGATCATGAAGAAGAACTTTAAGCTAGGACACATGAGCGGACACATAGTGCACCCTTGCCTTTTCGTTAATGTCTACTGCCGTTGGGTCTCTGTGACTGTCAAAATTGAAATGTGTTTGGAAAAATTATCTATTTTAACCAGTTGTTCAGTTTGGGATAAGCACAGAAAAAATTCCATATTTGAATAGTCGTCGTCTTTGGCTTATATGTGGCTATGATTTCCTGTGTACTTTACATGAATGATACTTGTATTTTTGTTATTGTTGCAAAAATAGGGGTGGGGGGTTGTCATACAAAAGCAATGTATATATATATATATAATATGTATATAATGTATATAACACATCGAGCAATGTGTTATATCAATATTTGTACTGTAGCTCACAAGTAACTGTATACGTGTTAAAAATAAGTTTAACTGTTACTGGTTGTCAGGTTTTAGGTTATATGAGTAAAAGTGATATATGATGGATTTAATAATATAGTTACATCTATTTTATGTACATTTATATTTAAATTGTGTACTTTTGTACTACTACATTTTTAAAAAATGATTATTTGACAACTAAGTTGTATATTAACCTGTCTGGCGTTTGAAATTCCGACACTTGACGTTTTATCATTTTGTCTTATATTACTTATGCAGTTTTGTTTAAACAGCATGATTTGTTTTTTGTTTTCCATGTAAAGGTTAGCACTGAGTTTTATATCCATAATCACATACTGTGTATGCTACCATTGTATGAAGTTTATTATCTTACTTATCAATCAATCAATTAAGGCTTTATTCGCCACGTGCAGGTTGCCCTGCAGTGAAATGGGACCCCCCCCGACCTTACACACACTCCTATGGGAGGACAGCATGAGAACAGGAAACAAAAAAACTCCTCTGCACAAAAAAGCACATAAATGTCCACAGCACAACATTATGGAACACGTGACAAGCCACAGGGTTGGGTAGGGGGTGAGGAGTAATCCGAAGCAAACACAGCAGCCATCCTGCCCAGCGCTACCATTCCAGCGCGGGCTCAGACCCGCCGTGTTCCCAGGAGGGAACAAGCATCGAAGGCGTTTGGAAAGAAATATTTTATATTTGTTTGTATTTTATTTGTATTTTTTGTATTTTCCTTCTGTATCTGTAGTGGAGCTGAGGTAACACAAAAATGTCCCCGCCATGGGATCAATAAAGTCTTATCGTATCTATCTTATCTTATCTTGCAATACCTTGGCTGCCTAATAAAGATATACTGTAAAATTACTATGTAAGGGTAACTTTAAAATCCACTACACATGTACTCACAGTTATATGTAGACTACAGCAGTGAAGAAGTACATAACTATGTTCAAATTAAGTGAAAAGGAAATTTTCAGTTAAAAAAAAAGGAACTGATCAGTTTAGAATTGCATTAAAGGGTCATATGCAAAAGCTCTAAGAAGTATTTGCATTATACAACCCATTGACTACTCCTCATACAGCTTAAAGTGTGAGATGATTTTTGCTTTTTTTTGGATGACAGACCAAAAAAAAGAAGAAATGGTATTTATGAAACATAAAACAATTCACGATTTATAGTCAAAAACAGATAACTACAGTTTATTATCATGAAAACAATAAAATGTGTCCATTCAGGCAGCTGATATGGGACAAAGTGATGACTGTTGAATGGTTAACAGGGCAGTGATGCCCTCTTTTAGCTTTGCATTTACTTCCCCCTGCCCAGCACAGGCTTGTGAACACACTGGCTCCACATGGTGTTACCTGTGGGTCATGATGATAGGTAAAGTATAGAGTCTTCCTGAATGTGGAAGTTTGTCTAAAAAATATATTTAGTACTCCTACTTCAGTGTACTGAGCTTAGGTACACTAACATAGTATAGTGTACTTTAGGTTGTATGAGTAAAAGTACACTAATATAGTACTAATATTCCAGCACCCCCATGTGTGTCAGCCTGTTACAGCAGCTCTGCTCATTCTGAGCTCTAGTTTTAACAACTAGATTCTGCAATCATGGACTACCATTTTGTGCTAGTCTTTGTTGTTTTTCTCCATTTTTTTTCTGCCTTTTCTTCACCCGTGTTTGGGGACCCAGCGCATGGATCCTTTGTTTACAGTAGGGCCTTAAAACTGCAAAGGCAGCACGCTAATGGTAAAAACACAGCCCTTTTTCACGTTGGCACCATGCCGCGATCATTTCATTCATTCATTCATTCTATAATAGAATGAAACAATAATGCCAGTTATAAATAAAGGCAATAAATTGAATGAATTACGAAACACTCGTTTTATTTCTATTAGATCTGAAAATGTTGTGTAATACTACAACCTGAAACGAGAAATAGATTGCGTTTGCCTGTACACGAGATAAAGGGGAAAAAAATGTAACAACAGCTGTGAAATGGAATAGTCCAAATCACCAAAGTAAACTGGACCTGGGCTTGTTGCAGGGATCTGAAGTTAATAAACGTGAAGTGCATACACTCACACTTAGGACCATATAATAATAAATATGTCCGTGATGAAAGTTGGGCAGCACGCTAACATCCTTACTCCACTCTGTATGCTCCTATGGGTCTAACCCTTTCAATCCTTTGATTTTTGCCTTTTCGTCAAGTCTGTCTTTGTACGGACCTGCCGTGTTGTCCGTCGTTTTGTGCATAACTGTTTTTGGGGCAAATAAAATGCAAGTAGGGATTAAAACAGCAGAATTAATGATTACCTGGGGTCCGTTCTTCGTACCTCGCTAAGTAAGTTAGCTGGATTTGATTGTTGACGATTTCGCGTGATCTTGGATCGTTCGGTTCTCCGAAGCTCATCTGGGACTTGCTGTCATAGCAACAGATCCGTAAGCGTAAACCTGCTCGGGAGCAGGCTTACTTTATGTAAACAGGATTAGATCGCGGCCACTCAGGTATGTCCGCTTCATTTATATGAAAGCAACAGCGATATTTCTCCACTGTTTTTCCATAAATAAATATTATCAATGTAACTAAAGATAATGCAGTATTTGATTCTTTTATTGATTTCATACAGATACATGCAGGTAATTTCCTTAAAAAAGGGAAATGTACTATTAAGCATTCTATTACATGTATTTGATTATTCCAGATGTAATTCATATTTTAGAGTAGTAATAAAAATTACTTCGTGTAATCAAGATGAGAGACCACGGCTATAAAAGCGAAGGTGGATTTGAGAAGTCTGTCGCAGCCATGTCCTGTCCGTTTGTACGCGAGCAACCCATTGCGGAAGGTGCAAGATTGATAAGGAGAGTTTTCAGAATTCAGCGGATATTGCGGGATAGACAGGATCCTTTAGCTCAGCGCGACAGTGTGCTCATAGAGAGATATCGATTTTCCCGTGAGGGTATTATTTACTTAACACACACACACTCTCTCTCTCTCTCTCTCTCTCTCTCTCTCTCACACACACACACACACACTCTCTCTCTCTCTCTCTCTTTCTAGATATATAGATATATAGATATATATATATATCTCCCAACTTACTGTGCATGCTTCAGTCACCCCTTGCATGGGAACAGGTAAAAGTGATGGAGTGTTATGTAAAACTACACACAAAAAACCCACAATGTCAATAAATGTCACAGTACAAAAAGCCGGGGTGTGACGAGGGGGTGCAGGACCACCACCTGTCTTTATTTGCTCTGCCCTTTTCTTGGTTGCTGTTATAAACAAACAAACAGATTATTTCAGGGTCTCTTTTCAAGAGACTAAAAGCAATATAAGTGATAAATATTACCATTCTGTAGAATATTCTTATATTTCACTTTTACTTGTTCCCATGTTCTAGTGGGTCCTGTTGTGGCTCTAATGTGAAAGAGGATCTAATGTAATATAATATAATAAATTACTTACGAGTTTAATTTGTCAGCAACTTTCTGCCAGCCCTCTCTCCTTGCTTTTGCAGCCTTTGCAGTGTTCCCTTGCGTTTTAATTAAACTCTGAAACTCCTGAAATCCCTCAATCAAGAGTTCTTGCTCTGCTGCCGAAAAATACTGAGCGCGCTCCTTCGACATCTTCGCCGACCAATCAAAGGGTTGCCGATCAATGTTTCTACTATCGATGCGTAGCCCCTTTTAAGCCACCCAGTGATCTCAGATTACTTCATTCAGCTATACTAATCGTCAACAACAGGTGTGTTCGGAGAACCGGATTAGCGAGCTCAAAGTTAGCGCGATGATTTGATCTTGGATGTGTCATTTGATCTTGGATGTAGTAAGCGAGGTACGAAGAACGGACCCCAGTGCTGGAAATACTAGCTTGATGCAGTGTTTTGATTTTGTTGCCACGGGTACCCACAAAGCAATGCGCGAAACTCACGTGGTCTGTCAATCTCTATCCGGTTGTTCAGTGATGACGTGACGAATCCTACTTCCGGGCCTAAAGTAGTCTGCGTTTAATATGGCTTTTGTGTTGTTAACATGTTTAATGTTTTGTATTTTCTTCTATTTAATCTCAAAAAGCTCCTAAAACAGTCAGTGATCACTGTTGACCTCCCTCGGCTTTTATTACTGCTAATCATTTATTTAAGCTCAATTTTTAAAACCTTACGATGTAACTACAGCACAGCCCATGCAGCAGTATATGAATGACTAACCTCGTATTGTGGATGGATTATCTCACTTGTTCTCCTGGCTGAAGTTTAGTCCTTTTACAGCATCCCGCTATGCGATTACATTTGTTCCTGACCACCGAGAACCCTCACGTTAACTTTTATCGAGTGGGAAAAAAAAGTTAGCTTGTTTATGTTATGCTAACATAGCTGTGTCGCTAGCGGTCACGTAGCACATCATTATATACCAGCTAGCCAAACTTCAGTAACCCTACAAACGTCACTGCTGTTTAGTTTTCTGTCTTCATTTATGTTCGAAGTTATAGCAGAGCTGTACGTTTGAATTTTTTTCCAAAACCCCGCAGTCAGGACATGCTATATTGTATTTAGATAGAAGCTAGCGAGCTAACTTCCTGCTAACTTCTAACGCCGTTAAATGTCATAAATTCCATTTTCATGGATGCCTGGATGTTAAACTGAATTGTTACACCTGGTAGAGCAGAACACTGATCATTTTATTAAAGATGAAAGACTTTAGACAGTTTTTCAACTCTCAGTAATGCCACAGTGATCGTTTGATATATGGACCTGCAGCGGAGTTTAGGCCCAGACACGGCCAGTGACGTCAGACTGAACAACCGGATTGGCTTACCTGGGGTTGAAAGTCTCGATAAATGCACGGCGTTTCGGCGGGTATACCGGCTTCCGCAAGTGTGACGGTTATTTTGAGCGATCAAAAAATAATAGAATATAATTTTATATTTATATTTCAATATCACAATAATCTTCCAATTTAGAACTACAAGTTAAAAAAAGAACTAACATAAATAAAATACACTTAAGCTAATTACTTAAAAAAAATAATTTATTTTCCCAAACCACGCGGAGCCGCACTAAAAGGACTAAAGAGCCGCAGGTTGCCGACTCCTGTTATAGACAAACTGCCTCAGCTGATGCTAACTGGGGCTCAGTTGTGAATACAGGAGCTGCTATGAGTTATACCCTAAAAAACATGTTTTCTTCCACTAATTGTAGACCTAATACTGTGGCCACAAGATCTGCTGGATACGGTGATAAATTATGTTTTCTTTTTAATAGTTACTTCAAGCTTGGGGATAAAGCCCACAGACAGACCCTGAATCCTTTGAACCATAAAGAACCTGTAAATAATATTACCTTATCTGGAAACTGCTTCTCCATGTAGCTCTGCACCGTGTAACAAACAGGTGTTTGATCAGACTTTTCTTTTTGGTCATTTTGATTCAGATGATGACATAACATTCACAGGACTGTTACACTATAGTGCATATTAAACCTAGAAGTTTTACCTGTTTTAACTTTACCTTGGACACCCGACCCAAAATCCATAAAGTGAGTTTTGCACTGCCAGCACTCCTGCTAAACAGCCTTAAAAGAATGTGACTCACTATGTCTCTGTATGCTGAAAAAGTATGTAAACATAAGTTTAACTTCACTGGAGGAGGATCATTTTTTCCTTCTGATTTTTGCAGTTACCAATGGTAATTCTTTTCAGTACATATGTAACACCCACTCTGGCCACAATGTGGCAGTGTTCCCAGTCCAATTTTACTCACAGAAGCTTGTATGTAAATCTGGAAGCATCCAAAAGATGAAACAGAAAGTGTTTCACTTTGTCTCGTGGTTAACATGGTTAATGGTTATTGCACTTTTCTCTTTTTCCCACGGTTACAGTATTGTGTGTCCCTGCCTCTTTTGCACAAGACCAAGGTTCGATTCCCTGATTGAGAGATACTCCTTGTCTCTCTCAACCTTTAGAAAAGCAGAGTGCACACTGTGAGTAGGTCTTGAGGGAGGTTAGTGTTTAAGGGAATAGATTGTCAGGAATAGATCGTCTTTCTGTGCTTGGTTTTCTCTACAGTGTAAGAATATAAAAATACAGATGCAATAAAATTGGTCTTATTTTTAAGCAAATCAAGTCAAGTCAGCTTTATTTATATAGCACATTTAAAAGACATCAAGTGTCTGTCAAAGTGGTGAACAGAGGGATAATATAATCAAATAAAAAGAATTCAAAAAGAATTTTAAGCACATGAAAAAAGCACAAGCTGCATTTGTATGTCTTTTGTATATTTTGTCTTTTTACTATGCACTTTATTAACACAGGACACTCAACCCTCATTAGACTAAGCACATAACAGACATCTATTGAATAAAACACATTCATAGTTTTCTACTACTTCTACATACATGAGAGATTAAGGCCAATGCCTGCAAATCTCTTCCCCTTTTCAACTGCCAAACTCTTCTTTTCATTCTCATAAAAAAACAAACTACATAACACGACAGCTATATTTTCCTGCCACAGCTGAAACCCAGTATGAAAATGGTGTTTAGGCTGAATTACGAAATATAGTAAATAACTTTGAAAAAGTGCTGTTATGGAGTAGAAATTCAGAAGACTTCATGTCTGGGCTAAGCCCCTGATATTTGAAGGTCCAGATGATTTTCCCTACCTATATCTGTGAAAAATTGCTTCTAATATGTGCAGTGTGGATCTTACAGTTTTCCAAGCTACTGCATTTGATCAATAAATCAATATTTCTATGAAGTGGTGCTTTTCCAACTGTCCAAATACGCAATTCTCCTGCTTCCGTATAACAACTCTTCTTCTACCGTGGTGCACGCTCTACAGCTCCTGTTAATGTTTCTTCTGCAGTCTGAATATTTACTGTTATTTCACCTCTGTGCTCTCTGTAGTATTTATCATTACCTTCTTTACCTACATTAATCAATATAGGAGGTCACTAGACGTTATTGTATTATTGAGTAACTTTCATGTTTTAATTCCTGCTATTTCAGTTGATGTGGGTGGTAAATAATCTGTACATTTTGCATTTAGTGAAATAGTATAGCTAGTGCCTTTGGCCTTAATAATACACATCAACTTTTTCTCATCAATGAAATGTTTGAACCACTGGTTCCCCACAGTGCTAAATGTGCTGAACTTGCCCCACCATAATCATTTCCCTTGCAGATGTTCACCAGAAAAATATATTCCACTGTGGTGGCGAGAAGGCTCTGGCACCCTGCTGATCCCTGGATTCAGGAGTAATGTGAATTGGCCACAAAACAGTAAACCAGATCTTCACCCTTGTTTGACTTCTGGAGGGACAATGGGTGATGGACCATCCAGGATTATGGATTATGTCCTTTTGGGTTCAATATTCCAGGCCATTAGGTCCTCATATAATTTAGGCTGCGTCTGCAACCTTCCATCAAAGTGGAGGAACACAGGTTCATGAGGAGCCCGTTGCTATGCTTGAATGCTTCATAGTTTGGTGTTAAGCAGCTTAATAAGAAACAAACAAAAAAAACCTTCTTATGGAAATGGTTTGCAGTGCAAGCACTAGCTGAATGGAAGGGACCGATTGCTGCCTTTTGTAGATTGTCTCATAAGAAGTCATTTAAAAGTCATCAGTGATCCAGGTGATTGCACTTGGCCCAGCTGTGATCATTTTAACTGAAGATGAGTGTTATTCTACTTACTCGGTTATATGCTTTGATTTTGTTTCCACTGTTGAGAACACACAGGGTGATTTTATACTACAAATGTACATTTCTTAGTCAAACATGAACAGAAAAGTGCTGTTGCATTAGCACTATATATTTTATATGAATAAGGGCCATACCCCATTGAGTCCTTCCAGTTAAAAAAACTGCGATTTAACAGTCATTTTTAAATTCAAATCTCTTAACATCCAGCAAATGACAGGTGGGGTGTGTTTCGCTGCTCCAAAGCAATGACGGTAGAAACTGTTTTCTACCGTCATTGGTCCAAAGTCTCAACGTGGGCATCTATGGGGACTTTGGAGCCTCAAGTGGACATAAGTGGAACCGCAACTTTTAGTACCTCGCTGTTGCTTCACTTTCAGCTGTGGCACCCGCTGCTGGGAGGCACAGCGGAGATAGCTGCAACTGATGCAGTGATGCGCACTGGGAGGATGCTTTTAATCCCTCAGTTTTTAATTTTTCACAATTTTTTTTCCAGCTCAGTTAAATTTCAGCTCTTAGATATTATACATGTGTTTTAAAATTCATTGTAACTTACAGCTGAGGAGGAGGGCGCTCTTTCAACCCTGGAACTGAACTTTTCCACTTTTCCACTTTCCCACTCCCAGTGGAACATTTCAAGGATTTCATAGACTGACGCACTGACTTATTTGGGAGGGTTTCCGGTATCAAAGGTTTTACAATATCGTTTCATAATTAGTCAAGACGACGAAAAGAACATGATACAATCTGACAAATCACGGAGGAAGTCACCCATCTCGCAACAAGTATCGTTTCGGTCAGAATAATCGAAACACACGGACAGTTTTGGTTAGGTTTCATTTCCTGAGAATGACCCGCCCAGCTGAAGTCTTCTTCCTCAGTCTTCTCTCATCTGTATCCTCCGCAAACAAGGAGGAGAAGCCTGTTTGGTTTATTGCTCTCCAAAACCGCTACATTAACCTGGCTACGGAGCTCAGCTTTAAACCGAGAGGACTGAAGAGCGGACTGAATGAAATGTAAGTGAGTTTTGGTCAGTATTTGTTTTGAGCCTTCATTGTTATAAAGATCAATGGAAAAATAGTAAATGCGTAGTAAGGATGCAACCAGTTATTTTTTGTGGTTCTTCGTTTTACTTTACAGGGTTTGCCTTTCTATGATGACACTTAGCTTACTTATATTACCTTACATTACATATCTTCCTGTCTCCACTTAATACCTACTGTATCACATTTAAAAAGAAAAAAGTCAGTCGGCTCGGGTCCTTAACCAGTTTTTGAATGATTCTGTTGGTTCTGTTGCCTTAAGTCTTTTGAATTTGTGGAATGAACAAAAACATTAAACACCAAAGCCACTTCCTGGTTTTATTCTAACCTCTAGCTGGCATTGTAGAGCACACCACTGAAACCACGGGTGTGCTTCTGAATCAGAAGTACGGAAGAGGATTAGAACCATTAAAAAATGTGGGGAGTCATTTGGAATTGTAATAGAAAATTTCTATTATTCTCATTTAAAGTGTTTAAGTGGCTTATGCATATGCCTAGTTTTAACACTGTAATGGACTGTTCAGTGTAAGTTTCTAAAACTATATGAACTTATTTCAGCCTCAGTAGTTGGAGAAGACAACTCCCTTTGCAGGTGCTAATAATGCCAAGGGCACAAAACAACATACCCATTGTTCCGTTTCACAGCGAGCCTCGTGATGTGTGATATGATAAGTTTGTGACTTTTTCCCTCTTCCTTGTAATGGATAAAGGAGTGGGAGCACTACTTCTGTTTCAGAGCTCTCATGACTGTAGAACTGTGATGTTTGATTTGTGTTAGCTCTCCTGCTTACAGTAATTTAAATGCCTTGACCACAGCTGACCGTGTTGCAGACTTTATAAACTGAAAATTCCACCACATATTTTTTTTCTTTGTGATTTCCAGTGGCCCTAATCCTCTTCCATACAGAGAAAACAGATACGATCATGTTTAAAAGAATTTAGCTTAGTAGCAAAACTACTGTTATTGTAATTGTAATAATTGTCCTGAACATAATAAATTCAGATTTCTGTTTCACTGACACTAAATCATGCTACAAATTCGACTCCAAAACTGATTATTGTATTGCAACGGGGTTACTACAAAAAAAATTCAGGCAGCTTTCTTAATCCTAATAATGTATGTAAATGGTTTTTCTTAATTTTGTATCATTAGAATATATTTCACTAAGGACCACTCTGGAAAAACAGAATCATGTCAAGGGCTTGACATATGTACTTTGCTTTAATTCAGTCATACACAGTTCCACAGAGGCTTCTCATGCAAGCACACACTGTACCATACAACTGACTCAAAACATCTTACTATGTAATATGCCACATAGTGCACCTGAGCCAAAGAGCAGAGCCTTCTGCCAATAAACCAGCTGCACATGAAAATTAAACTTTTCTTTAAAACTCATCATTACTCCTCACTTTGAGATCAGTGAACCTCTGTTTCCTCTGGCTTCACCAGCAGCAGTGCTCCTAAACCTCAACACAGAGTTCAGCGTCAATGGGGCCTTCTCACACGTACAACTTACCTATACCATGCACATTAATTTATAATCCTGTATTATTATATGTATTATCGAGGCTGCTGTCTCGATGCAACTAAACATCCTCTTTAGTCCGGAGGATAAGTGGTGAGACCACAGGCTGCTTCCTGGTTTTAAGGAAGGAAGCAGTGTTTCTGTATCTTGCTTCTCTGTTTGTTCCTTGCATGTGTGAATGCAACAAAGAGCTGTGTTAACTGCAGACACTTTTCAGAAGTGTTTGTAAGGTCATGCAGTGATCTCCAACACAGGTCTGTTTCTAATGCAGTACAGGCCTAAACCCTATCAAGATCTAAGCTCTGCGGCCTGGCTCCTGTGTGCAGAAACTTCTCTAGAGTCTCTGAATCTTTCATTTATTAAATTGTTGAAATAATTGCCCAGTTTCGTAGAATGATGAATTCCCCATATTTACTTTAAAAATGCTCACCTTCTCTGGGATGTTCTTTCAAAAGACAGTCAAATTATACAAATTTTATTCAAAATATTTGTTTAGCACTATACAGTTTTTCCAGTTTTTAGTTTCACGGTTGCCAACTTATGGTAACTTATAGGTTTTCAGCAATATATGCTGCCATCCAGATTACATCTTTTTCAAGTTCTTGCTTATTTCATGAAGACAATGCTAAGTCATATACTACGTGAATTCCAATTGTGTGGTTGCTGGGTAACCAATTGCTAAACAGCCCACCCTGTAATCAATACTTGGCACCTATCGAGACCACAGAAATAAAGGAGACCAAAAACTGTATATATACTGAAATCCTGTATAGCAAAGCACATCTTAACGATTATTGAGATTAACAATGTCATACATATTCCCCCTGAAACTAAATAAGTTAGTCTCGTTGGTTCTCAAATCCCTCCCTTGTTACTCCTAAACTGCCATGTGTTTATAATACTTCTACTTTTTTGCAGCATTAGTTACCAATATGTGTGAAAAGTTAACCAGCCATCATTGATGATCAGGAAAAATTAAGGTGAGGCTGAACTTGCTTAATTTTAGTTACTATCAATACAGTTCCTTTTCCTCTATTGCTAATATTTCTATTTAAATTATTTTGTAGCATCACTAATCTATATTTGTGAAAGAGGAAGCAGTATTGTCATGGCAGATCAAGGTGAAATGAAGGTAAGTAAAAATTGAAAAATGCTTCAATAAAACAAATGTTAAGAAGTGAGCTTTTATAAATTAAAACATAGGTTCATGTTTTAAACTGTTCCACATAATACTAGACATATTCACTAAATATTGAAGTGTCTAATAATTAATTTAGAAATTAGGAATGTTAACTGGACTTTATATTTCAGTTCCAGGAGGAGGATCTGTCATCAGACATACAAGATTGGAGTAAACATCAAGTGAGGCAATGGGTTCTCCAATTGGATCGCGTGGATGACAAAGTTGCTGAAATATTGTTTAAAGAAGACATCAATGGTGAAAGTCTTCTGCTTTTAGATACAACTGACTTAACCAAAATTGGCGTGACTTTTGGACCGGCTAAACTTCTCATTCGTGCCAGAGATGAAGTTGTGAAATTTAAAAAAGAAGAGCCAGTAGGTTCTAGAAACCAGCCTGGAAAACCATGCAAGCCGTATCCATTTTGTAGATACCACGATACATTCAGATACATGGAAAGCAGCATTCTTGATGTTACAGAATCAGGTGCCTCAGATTTGATTGAACCCTGCCACGAGTACAAAGCTTTCACCAGCACAACAGAAGAAACTAAAATGAACAAGTTCACATTTGAGGTCATTCGCTTTGCAGCTGCCTGCATGAACAGCCGCACCAATGGCACCATACATTTTGGAATAGGAGACAAACCAGACTTCACCCACGGTCAAGTGTTGGGAGTGGTTGTTGAGGACAGAGAGGCTTTTGCAAATGAACTGAAATCTGCCATTGATGGGTATTTTGAACATAAACATAAACAAGCTGCTCAGACATGCATCAAACCTCCACGATTTGTTGGAGTTCTCAACAAGAACATGACATCATCTGACAAATGTGTCATAGAAGTCGACGTAGTTCCAGAGACTACGATCTGTAAAGAAAACGGCTACCACACATCATACACCATAAAAAAAGGCAAGAAAAAAGGCAAAATGAAAGAAACTGAATTAGAACCATCAAAGTGTTTCTTCATCCGTGATGGTGGTAGCAGCAGAGATCTTCTTGCGCAACCAAACAAGCGAGAGTACGAGCAGTTTCTCGAAAGTATGGCTCAGCGATTAGAACTCCGGAAAAAGGCAGAAGAGAAGCACCTCAGCGTGATAAAAAACAGCACTCAGGGCTCTAGACTCAGTCACATGATCACTGGTGGCTCTCTGTCTTTAGATAAATCAAATGTTGAGCAGTATGTGATAATAACTAACAAGTCACACCCAAGTCAGTTAGATTCTCTAAAATTTCTTGTAGATCTGAACCCAACAGCTGTGTTGGACTTTGATCCAGAATCAGCTAAAGAGGGATTAGAGCAATATTTTGACCAGCAGAGCCCAGTAAATGTTCATTCACCGGCACGATATAAAATCACAGAAGGAGTTGAAGACATTGCGAACAAGTTGAAATTAACTCAAAACACCAGCTGGGTGTTCTGCAATGGAGGCATTGAGCATGAGTCGCCCTCAGACATTGACCAGTGGTTAATGGACAAGGGAGCCTCCGTCAGAGATGTGATTTCCTTCTTGTGTCGCAAAGATGTCCTTCCAAACAAGAGGTTCCTCGTCATATTTTTAATTTTGTCAAGAGTGAGTGAGAAGATGGACCCCCTTGTGGAGACTTTCAGTACATTCTTGCAGGAACTCAGAGGCACAGATCAGATCCTTTGCATATGTGACAATGACAAAGCATTCAACTCCTGGAGAGACTTAATTGAGGCTCGATGTGGAATCGACATCTCAGGTAGATGCATACATGATCTCAGCTTTGCAGAAGTCAATGGCACTATCCTTAGCCTTTGGTCAGAGAATCGCAGATCCAGTCGTTTCCTACCGTGTGGTGGGGGAAGCAAAGTGCTATTTGAGAAGAAAGTGGAGCGAAGTCTGAATACCTTAGATATCCTTTGTGTGAACCAATGTGAAGGAGGAAATGAGGAAAAAAATGTGATAGAGGAGAACTTCTACAAGGGTGGAAAGGTAACGTGGTGGAATTTCTATTTCTCGGAGCAGGCCGGATCCACGCCGTTTATCAAACGAGACCACTTTGACTACATCAAGGATACAATCATACCTGATTTATCCTCGCTGAGAAAAGCCTGTGTGTTGTTTAACCTCATGCATGTACCTGGATGTGGTGGGACAACTTTGGCCATGCACATATTGTGGTCTCTCCGGAACACATTTCGTTGTGCTGTCCTTAGGAACAACAATGCTGACTTTGCTGAAGTAGCCAGTCAGGTGACCAAACTTCTCACGTATGACCATCAGGAGCAGTTACCAAGTGTCCCTGTTTTGCTGATGATAGATGACTTTGATGATATGGAAAAAGTATTTGACTTGCAGCAGCTCATTGAAAAAGAATGCGAAGAGAAAAAAATTCAGTCTAAGTCTGCGCAGGTGGTTCTCTTGAACTGCATGAGATCAGAGTCTTCTGAACTAACCGAACAAACTGCAGATACTGTATTCATTGGAAATAATCTCTCTGATAAGGAAAAGAAACTGTTTGAAGAAAAACTAGTCGAAATTGAGAAAACTTACAAAAACACTGAAACATTCTATGGTTTCATGATCATGAAGAAGAACTTTAAGTCCGAATACATTGAGAGTGTGGTCCGCAACACACTGAAGAGCTTCAATATGAATCAGAAAAATGCCCAGCTTCTGGCAGTTTTAGTTCTGTTGGATGTTTACTGCCGCGGGGCCTCTCTATCAGTCTCTCTGTGTGAGGAATTCCTTGACCTTCAACCAAAACCGTTTTGTGGATCCAACAAAGTTGAACATGGTTTTGGAAAATTTTCTACTTTTATAACCAGCTGTTCAGTTCAAGGTAAGGTAGTCTTCAGAGCTGTGAAAATGATCCACTCAAGAATTGCAAAGCAGTGTTTGTTGGAACTTAAAGCAACACACAATGTGAAAAAAGTTGAAATTGCTGACCTTCTGCTGACCACAGACAAGTTTTATGAAAGCACACAAGGCAAAAGCAAGCTCCTGCAAGACGTTCACCACATTTTGGTCAAGCGATATCATGAATTAGGGGAATCACAGTTCTCTCCACTCATTCAGGACATTGCAAATGAAACACCTGGACTGGAAGAAATGGTGTTAAAAAATGCCTCAAAGAGATATGAGAAAGATCCCATTGTCTCCCAGTTACTCGCCCGGTACTATTACCTGAGAAAGAAAGATTTTGGAGAGGCAAAATTTTGGGCACAAAAAGCAAAAGACCTTTACAAAGACAATTCCTATATTGCAGATACATCAGCACAAGTGATCAAGCATGAGTTTAAGAATGCCATTGCAGACTGCAAGGAAGAACCCATCAGTCCAGAGAAACTGAAAACACTTCTGAAACTGGCTCAGTCAGCATTGGAAGCATTCCAGGAAACACAGAACCTTGCAAAGAAGGAGTCACTCCAACGATTACAAATCAAAACAGACAACTGTACTTTCAACACTTCTGGCTGCCTGGGAGAAATTCAGGTTGGTGTGCTCACCATTGATGTGCTGGCAAAGACCCCTGTTTTCTCTTTTGATGGTGTTCGTCATGACATAATGAGCCAGGTTCTCTCTGGAGATCTTAAACTTTCCAAAGTAGAAAGTGATGATCCTCGTCACATCAGAAACAGACCATACTACCTCATTCTGAAACAGTTTGAGGATGTGCTTTACAACCTCAAATACAGGATGAAGAAGAACTTTGACTTCCTTGACAGTTTTTATGTAAATCTGGGCTCCAGATTTGGAATGAAAGATAGCCGTGAGCAAATGTCCCAAAATGAGCTTTTCAGATGTTTCAGACATTATGCAAATGTTTTCTGTAAGACAGATTCTGCATCTCTTTTGAAGAATAAAAACTTGCACACCATGTTGAAACTACACCAGATTAGACAGTGCCTGGAAAAGGAAAAAGCTGACACCTATTCTGGCATTCTGAGCTATCTCTCAAGCAACACCTCAACAGAAATGATGGAAGAGATTGCCAGACAGTACCTTTTTGTTTGTAAGCGTCAACCAACTCCAAAGGAGAAAGTGAACTTTATTTATGTCAATGTTGTGTTGAGTCGTCTTAAACTGGAATCCCATCTGTTACAGCCATATGCAGACA
The DNA here is from genome assembly GCF_001858045.2 of Oreochromis niloticus. Lineage (NCBI taxonomy): Eukaryota > Metazoa > Chordata > Actinopteri > Cichliformes > Cichlidae > Oreochromis > Oreochromis niloticus. Next base: position 9,800,871 of record NC_031987.2, on the reverse strand, counting down.
TGGTAAACCTTCTCTTCCAAGTTCTTCGTGAGCAAATCCCATTGAGTGAGAGTTTGCCACTCTCCTTCATTGCAGTTCTGCTGTTATGGCCAGAGCCATACAGTCAAGTACATAAAGATCTTGGAAGGTACATCTCACAGATGAAAACCTCTTATCGTGCAGAGATGAAGGAAGTGTACAACGGCAAGAGTCCTGTTATCCATTTCCTCCTGGGGAAGAAGCGTGGCTATGAACGACTGGTTCACATTGGAGAAATCAAAAAGTGCATCGTGGATGGACAACAGCAGTTTACCTCCATGTGGGGAAGTGGCAAAATATGGAAGGAGAAGAAGGTGGAGGAGCTCCTTTATAGGGTTAGAGGGAAGGTGAAAAATGATTGCATAATAGCAGATACTGGTTTTCCAGTCGCCCCAATGTATCGAAGCCAGATTAGTGGGCACGCAGAGGGATCGGAAGTGTCATTCTTCATTGGTTTCTCCATGAGAGGACCTGTTGCATTTGACATTGGACAAAAATTTAAATGATTATGCATGACAGAGCTGAAACATGCTAGCTTTATCTGACAGAGTTTGCACTGGACATCTGAATAATTGTCATCTTTGGCTTATATGTGATTATGTTTTCCTGTGTACTTTACATAAATGATGTTTGCATTTTTGTTATTGTTGCAAGGGGAGGGGGGATTTGTCATGCAAAACCTTTGAGCAATGTCTTAACAACATTTACACTGTAGCTCACAAGTCACTGCATATGTTAAAGTCTTTTTTAATAACTGTTATGTGATATTTAAATTTGAATTTAACTGTTACTGGTTGACACGTTTTAGGTTATATGACTAAAAGTGATATATGATGGATTTAATAATATAGTTACATCTGTTTTATAGTACATTTATATATGAATTGTGTACTTTGTTTACTTTACTACAACTAATTTTTTACATAATGATTATTTGATTAATACAACTAAGTTGTATATGAAGTTGTCTGACGTTTAAAATTCCAAAACTTGACCTTTTATCATATTGTCTTATATTACTTTTGCATTTTTGTTTAAAACAACATGATTTGTTTTTTGTTTTCCATGTAAAATCTAGCACTGAGTTTTGCAATACCTTTGCTGCCTAATAAAGATGTACTGTAACATTACTATGTAAGGGTTACTTTAAAATGAACTGCACATGCACTCAAATAGTTATATGTAGACTCCAGAAATGAAGAAGTGCATAACTATGTTCAAATTAGGGGGAAAATGAAATTGAATTGATCAGTTTAGGTCATATGCAAAAGCTCCAAGAAGCATTTGCATTATATAACCTCGTGACTGCTCCTCATACAGCTTAAAGTATGAGATGCTTTTTTTGGATGACAGACCAAATAAGGAAGAAATGGTATTTATGAAACATAAAACAATACAGGATATATAGTCAAAAATGGATAACTACAGTTTATTGTCATGCAAACAATAAAATACATATGTTCAGGCAGCTAATATGGGAAAAAGTGAATGGTTAACAGGGCAGTGCTGCCCTCTTTTATCTTCCCATCTACTTCCCCCCTGCCCTGCACAGGCTTGTGAAAACACAGGCTCCACATGGTGTTACCTATCATCATACCTGTGGGTCAGGATGATAGGTAAAGCATGGAGTCTCGCTGAATGTGGGTGCTACTTTCTGGGCTTTGCGATTATAAGTTTATGGCCCCCAGAGACACATCTAACCTGCAATGGAAAACAGTTTAATTTGCTAAAAGGGCATTTTAATATTAATAGGTACAATGTTTGTATGCTAACATTCAGTGTATGTTTGTCTACAAACTACCTAAGTAGTTAAGTACACTAATATAGAGAGGTAGAGCTTTTGCAGAATTTAACTAAAACGTACCAGCAGGGGGCAGCAACTCATTTGTTTTATTAGGAAAAGCCAACAGTGTGTGAGAGAGAAGTAATTCTGAATTACAAGCTGAACAGTGTCTGCAGCTGAAATCATTTTGTAGCTCTTATAATGGTATTTCAGGTTTCAGTTGAACATCTCTGTGGCTTTTCCCTCCATACTATATGCTGACACTAAAAACAGACATATTAAAGTGGTTTTAAAAAAGTCCAGTTGATCAAATTGTCTGAGCTGTGATGATATAGTCACAGGTGATTTAATTAAAATCCTGATATTAACTGTCCATACTCTAATAAGATGCCTGTTCAAACTAAATCCACCAATCAGAAACAGGCCTGAGGTGTAATCTGCTAATCCAAAGGATCCAGTCAAACTGATTTAAAACCACTGAAAATAATTGCCCACATCCGAATCAGCTATCAGGTGAACTGCACTTACTATTGCCATGGTGATATCATCTCTCATCACTCACTGTCACTCTAAATCCCTGTTAAATTTGGCCCGGCGCACCTCTTGATAAACTGTTTCTAAATCTGAGCCCGTAACTCATTTTTAAATGGTTTTTGAACCATAAGAATCCCAAGGACTTGCTTTACACGTTAATGGTTTCAAAAATATGGTCATGGTAAGAAAATTTCAAAAAAGGGGGCTGCCCTGCCTTTACTGGACAATCAGTGAAAATATAATAGATCTCTATGCAGCAGCTAGGTGGGATACCTGTCACTTGGATGGCTCCAGAGCAAAGAGTGTGAGAATGCTGGCTTAAAGAGGATAATTGCTACCATTTTTTCTATATTCTGATGGGTCATTGATGGCTTTTGAGTGAAAACTGTGAATTTGGTGTCAGGTTTGAGTAAAAAAACCCTCTCCTTCGCCCACTCACTGTCAGTTTGTCCCTCCACTCAGCACAGAGCTGCAACATAAGCTCAGAAATGGACTGAAAACCCCCCCACAAAACTAAAATACAACTGAACAGAAAAAATAGTTTAATATCTTGGATCTGGCTTAAGATTTGATTGGTGTCTCTGCAACTGCTAAAGTTAAAGCTCAAATTAAGCAATGTTCGAAACTGATTTGAACAGTCGATCTGCTCGAACCCTAGAGGTATATAAACTAGTTAAATATACAAAAACATAAACAAAAAGAAAAATTAGGCTGTCGCGCCAGTAAACGTGTTTGTGGTTCGACCTGTATCGTTTGTTTTTTTTAACTTAAATTTTAATACAATTCAAGTAGAATTTATAAATGAACTTCACCATAGCATCAAAGCATTATAATAATACTTTAGACAGAGTACCCACTGTTTCTTTATGCACAGATGGCTTATTCTTCCTGATTTCTTCTGTTTTTCTGACATGAGTCAGACGATATCTCCAAGTATATGTACCCCTGCACCACATGGCTGAAAGCAATCTTTAGAAGGTCTCTTCTGGGGGTCAGAAGGTCATTCTGGTGATAAGTTTAGCCTTTCTCTAGCATATTATGGAGAAAGTTAGATGTGTGAGCCATCTATAGACATAGATTCAGAAGAACACATGCTTTAAATCTTTTAGCAGCTTCACTTGGACATAACTTGGCAACCTGAGATGTAACTTTAACTCGTTTCTGTTACATTTAGATGAGTCATGTCACTGTAGTTCGTTGACATTCATACCAAAGTGAAACTTTAGGCATACGGGAGGTGTAAAGGTCAAAATGGCCATGTGAGTGAAACCCGATGCTCCTGCCAGAGAAAGGAGCTTCTGCTGCTTCACACAATGTGAATTAGAGAAATAAAAGTGAGTCCTTTCAATGAAGAACACATTTTAAAATACTTTAAAGTTAATTTAGCCAGACACTCATATAATAATATCATAATACTATAATATTATGGTTGCTTGTACACATAATCCACTATCCAAATATTGCCTATATCATCCAAAACTAGTAATTTCTAAGACCTGCAGCAGAGTTTGATGAGTGAAATTGTGAAACATTGACACTCTGAATTAATGATCCCCATCCCATTAAAAACAAATTGGCAAATCAAGTGCATAATAATCCACAGCTTAAAATAGTCCCTAACAAGGTCGTAGAAATGCCAGCTGTATCCTGACATGAAACGATAACCACTCATTTTAAAAACTGGAGCACCTTCTTTATACCTTCACAGTACAGTAAAAGGTAAAACGAAGCCAATGCGGCACCCGACACAACCTCACCAACCAGTGATATTCATACCAATTATAAAATTTCATCTTATGACTATCAAAAAAACGATACAGTACCATGTTTTATTCATTAAAAAAGTCATTTATTATTATAAATGGTCATGTACACAGGATTTACATTTAAACTGTCTTTTTATAATTACCCTCTGTAAATTTTGTTAAATGGCCTGTATTTAGTCCCTAAGGACCCCAAAGTGCTTCACACTACATTCAGTCATTCACACACTGGTGATGGCAAGCTACATTGTAGCCACAGCTGCCCTGGGGCACACTGATAGAGGCGAGGCTGCCGGACACTGGCCCCACCGGGCCCTTTGATCACCACCAGTAGGCAACGGGTGAAGTGTCTTGCCCAAGGACACAACGACTGAGACTGTCCAAGCCGGGGCTCGAACCGGCAACTTTCCGATTACAAGACGAACTGCCAACTCTTGAGCCATGATCATCACTGGAGGAAGTATTTTACGAGTGTGTGAGTTGAAATGTTGCCAAATGTGTTCTGCTATTCTTTAAACCTTTGATAACTCTCTCTCGCCATACTGTTCCCTCCATCCATTAGCTTCCGCTTGATGTCCTTTTTCAGGGTTGCTTATGCCAGCTGTCTTAGGGCAAGAGGCAGGGTACGCCCTGGACAGGTCGCCAGGTCGTCTGTCGTGGGGCTAACACCTATACACAGACAACCATCTGCACTCACACCTATGGGCAATTTAGAGTTTCCAATTAACCTTTGGACTGTGGGAGGAAGCCGTAGGGCCCATGGAAAATCCCCGCAAAGACAGGGAGAACATGCAAACTCCACGAAGAAAGACGCCGGCCTGATGGTGGAATTTAACTCAGGACCTTCTTGCTGTGAGGCAATAGTGCTAACCACCGTGCAACCGTGCTGCCCATTATTATTGCAATGATAATGCTGTGTAGATTTAGTTCCTGCACCATGTTGTGGTCCATATTGGTATTACACAAACACAATTGGTCCTGGTTCACCTTCAGCTTATATCACTTCAAGACAATACACAGAGGTCAGTACAAATACATAAAGTCATTGTGGTTGTTGTTTTCAATTCTGTTGCAAAGAAAAACCATCAGTGAAAACGTTCACCAGAAGGTGGCAGCATGAGTCTAGTTGCTCATCCAGGAACCGAACGTTTCAGTTCATTTAGAAGGTTTCAAACTCTTTAGGCGTAGGTTTTTACAAAGAAGATCTTTAACCAAACACAGGAATTTAGAACAAGTAGCAAGAGGCATGAAGAATACTGAGTCACGATATAAACCGAACATGCACGCTGCACAATATTTGCCCTGTGTCAGAGTGATTTTGATGAATGACTTCCTCCTGCAGGGAGCGTGTTAGAGCTGTGTAACACTAATCTGAGCTCACAGGCCCGACTGACTAAGGCCTTTGTTGCAGGAGAAAGAAATCTGTTCACCCTCGCTCTCACTCTCTTTTCTCTGGCAGCCTGATGATTTTTTTTTACATTTTTGATGAACTGAAAAGCACGTGTGCTCCTTCAGCGGTCAGCGGGGATGAAAATGATCCCGATCATCTTGCGCCATTCTGCCATAAAGCACAGCTGTCCACTCAACATTAGCACATCTGTGAAAAGCTGAGCCGGCTGAAAATTGGAAGAAAAACTCTCGGTCGGATGTGCCATCGGAGAGTTTGCCCCTCACAAATGCTGCAATAATACATCCCATTCACGATACTTTACTGCAGAGATCATAAAGCAGATTTAGAGGATTGGAATAAACATTTTTGTGAACTTTGGAAGAGCAAGCCACAGGCTGCACTGTCACACTTGCTTTTATGAGTAATGTCATGCTTTTTCAGCAAAGTCAGTAATCACAGATTTTAAAATATGGACAAATAAGTTTCCCACAGCCCCCTGAGCCACGGTTCTCATCCAGCCTAAAATACACCACCCTGTTGACCTTTCTCCCAGAAGTCCACCACCACCCATCCCAGCCCCCCAACTCTGTCTGCTGCCTTTGAATTATAACCTTTGCTCACTGGAGGCAGCACAATGTGACGATTGTGATTGTATTTTAATTCTGATGGCCAAGTGAAAAAAGATAGCTTCCTCTGAGAATGGGCTAGATTTATGGGCCCTGTCTTGGCCGCTGGCCCCACATCCTCTCTGATCTGCTTTTACTCCAACGACCCCTCGACCCCCGGGGGTCATTAGAGAGCCCCCGAATGGTGTGGCTGGCCACCAGCCCATCTCATACTGCTTGTTTTCCAATCAAATCACTATATTTAACGGGGACACGAGCCCAGGGCCAAGTCCAAACAGACATCTGTTTGAAATTGTTCCTCGCAATTATTTCACACAGAAGTTCTCCCTCTGCAACCCCCCCGCTGCACTCCTCGCCCCACTTTGGTCTTTTGTTTGTTGTTGTTTGTTTTCAGCTAAACCTCCCCCTCTGGACTGCTAATGGACAGAAATGAGCAGGGGGAAGTGAGAGGGAGGGTTTCAGGGTTAGTAGTGAGGGTCTGGCTCCTGGAACCGCTGTCACAGAGATATGCAGCCAGGGGAGAAAAGCAGAACCAGCCAGGGGTTTTTGAATCAGTACAAAGCAGGTTTTTCACTCTGAACAGGGAGCAGCTTTTACACTCAGGGGCCCTGAACCGCTGCCAGCTCACATGACGTCTGCATCAGGACCGTCACTCTGTGGCTTTTATACCTTAGTGACAGCATGATGTGTAAACATGGCTAATCTGATCGAAGAAAGTGCACTTGCTATGATAGTTATGAACCAGATTTACTTTCTGGTTAAGACAAAAAAAAATTTTTAGTCACTGTAGGTATCTCATTCATCTGGCCTACGATGCAGAATAATGCTATTTGATCCTGAAATTACACTTCCCAAATGAGAATGTGTGCTGTGGGTCCATCACTGTCCTATTCTTGTGCCCTTTAGGGACTAAGAAAATCAATCAACGCTGTTCATATGTGGCTAGGACCAAAAGGTCTTCCCTCCTTTGACACTTTGTAGAAACATGCGTCACATGTTGGTTTTGGACGCAGTGATATTGTTTTGACTGCTGCCATGTTGGGCTTTTACTAAAGCCCACTAAAAATAACATCCAACCTAATCATCTAAATATGATTATCAACTAAGGCTAGCTAGCTTGACTTCATCAATAGACTGTATGGGAGCATCAGATAACAACCATAGAAAATCCTAGAATTTCACACACCAATACTGAAACTCAGACTTCTTGGATTGGCCTGTTAGTACAATTAAATGCAAAAGAAGCCACATTATTGGTCAGTTAATTGAATTAAAAATGCTCCAAAAGGCTCCAACAGCACAAACACAGTCCAAAGGTCCAGTTCATGGACTCCATTTAGCTAAGGTGAAACCTAGCAGATACTTACCAGATAAAGCCAATTGTGTCACCATCCATCTGTCATTCAACGAGACCATGATAACCTGATAATGCAACCTTTAAACAGGTGAGTCATAAAAATATTCACCACTGTAAAGTTGTTATGAAAGGTAAAATTCGCTGAAGTTTAAAACTAAAATTTATAGAAGTCTGTTAACATGTTTACTTCTCCTGTAAAGTTTTTTGTAGAAACAGAGAAAAAACAGAAATATTTTTAGGAACTGAAGTTTTTTGAAAAAACAAAAAAAAACAACAAAAAAAAAGGAAATAAATCTTTTACTTGTGTTTTTCCTACAGCTAAACACACCATTGCAGCTATATATAGTTTACGCTCAGTAAACTATATATAGCTGTATATAAGTATATAAGTATTCACTGGATATGTAGATATTATGCATAAATGAGGGAATAATAATTAAATGTGTGACATTGCTGAGAATTGTTCTCAAGTTTAGCTCAGAATAGCTGTGCAGCTGTAGAGGCTGTGTTGGATATTTAAGCGTGTAGCAGGGGTGTCCCGTTGTGAGTCAAAAAGATGCTCTTAGTCACCCCCACCCATGTAGCTGGATATTAGATGTGTGATAATGCTTTGTCACCTAAAATGGGACATTTTGACACTTTGGAGTGCTAAAAGCCGACATATCAGTGAGGCCTTCTGTGCTGTACCTGAGTTACACTAAAAGCCTGTCCTGGATTTTTATTCAGGCTTTTTTGACAAGACTAGGAGAAAAAATTTTTTTTCTATACATATTTTTGGGGGATTCAACCCCATGTTAATTTGTTTATGATTTATTAGATGACTATTTTTTCAGTTAAAGATACCACAGGCTGCTACTATTAACTGCGCACACCTACATGTAATAAGTACCTTTAGAAAATGTTATAAACCTTGTTACAACACCACATAAAATATTCTTAGTCAGCCCTGAACTATAAATAAGAACATATGTGACAAAGTTATGGCTCCATACTTATGGAAACAATTTTATTTACTTAAGATTGTTTAAAACAAGTTTTAAATAGTTTACTTGCTTATGTCACTTTTACATTAACTCTGCTGACCTTCAAAGGGGTCAGTTTCAGTGACAGACACACTGGGAATTATCACCCATGTGCATGCTTTTCTTTTGCTCTCAGTACTTTCAGAGATGTTCATCTTCATTTGCTTGTATTTGAATAGAAATGGGCAACCTCCAGGCTAAAAAATAAACCAGAAAGCTGCAGCTCTTCTAATGTTTACTTGAAGTTGGTTTCTAAAGTAAAAAAACGGTAAAAGACTTCATGCAGTTTTATACTCCTGTGGTTGTTACAACAGAAACGTTATAGTCTAGTTTAAAAAAAAGTGTTTAAAAAAAGTTTTCTATAAAACTTTTCATGGGATGTGTTTTTTAGAACCCCAAACTCCATTTGGATAAAGGAAGGACTTGGGGATGTGCTGCTTTGGATAACAGGTTCAGAACTACTAGCTGTCTCGGGGATCAACTGTTACTGATTTAAGTCACTGAATTGGTGCTGCTGGTTACTTTTAGATCATTAATGATGGATTTGCCTGAAAAATAAAGTGTGTTGTTACAAGGTTATTTAACACTAATTAGTAGGGATTTGCATTTGTGGAACTTTGATGGAACTTGCTAACAAGGTAGCTAGCATTAGCTTCTAACTACACTGAGTTTCACTGATGGTGCAAGTTTTTATGTACCTTTAAATTTTTATATTTCAAAGTTTAAGATCTAATGTCAAGATAGCTTTCCCCCGATAGATAGGTTTTTGTTTATTTTTTGGTGTTTTCAGTTTGGTTTATTCATAGTTTCTGATTAATGTTAGGTTAAAGTTTTGATTTCCTGTTGTTTACCTGATATTGTTTCAGTATTTTAGGTGTTGTTCTTGTAACTTTAGAAATCAGCTCACTGTTGTGTTATTTAAATGTGGTTCCTTGTGTTTGTTACTCTAACCTCTCTGCGCCCTTTGATATCATGTTTAGTTTGTGTTCTCTGGGTTCTGTATTTTGGTGAACTTTAGATATTTTGTTTTCAAAATATATATTTTGGTTTCATTGTTCTTGTTCATAACTTGAGATTTTGATTTATACACTAGAATTCTGATTCCTTAGTTCATGTATTTGACTCCTAGTCACTGTTTATAGAGCCTGAGTTTCCACAGTGTAAACTACACTGTACAAGTGTAGTTTGTTTCTGTGTAGTAGTTAACCTTTGAGTTACTTCCTATTTTATTTTGGTAGTTTGTTGCCTCCTGTTTAGGTTCAGTTTTCATCCTTCCCTGTCTTGTTGTCTTGATTGTCCTACCTGTGTCCAGTTTGACCCAGCTGTATCCACTTCCCTGATTACCCCATATGCCTAAAAAGTACTGTCTTCCTTCTGTCTTTATCACAGTGTCATCAACCACCCTGACATGACATTCATACAGAATTCATTTTCCTTTATTACCAAGTGATCAGCTACGTGGCCCAGTGACAGTGTTACTGGGTTTTTATCATTTATCATTATCTTTGATTTATTTCTGTATTTAAATTAATATAAAGACTTTACATAAACATAACTCACTTTTCATTCACTACTTGATGGCCATACTGGCTGTGTGGGATATTTAGGGAATTTGCATCAGCACAGTGATAATGACTCAATGTCTGAATTCCTTTTGTAAATCTGCTTAATTAAAATTTGCAGTGGAAGAGGCATTTGACACTTGTCCATTTTTAATAAGCGGGAACCTTTGATGGTTACCTAGTAAACTAAAATTCTCTCGACGTGGACAGCGATGAGCAGCTTTCAGTGTATTTTTAGATGATGCGCAGTCAAATTCAAGCGGTTTAAACTGATGCAAGAAGCTGATGGTGAATGAAAGAATTAGATCCCAAAACATCACAACACTTTTTCCTTCCTTCTAACAGCACTGCTTGGTTTTATTATCCTACACAAACCTGCAGTGTGAGCTAACTTTATGTGGCATTGTGCATTGAATGAAAGGAAACAATCTGTGTTTTGTCTCAGCAGGTTTACGTTCGCAGACCTCCTTCCTTGCCTGAAGGGACAGAATGACGAATATATGATATCTGTGAGATGCTCAGGCCTTGTTCTTAAGTCAGTAGGTGGAACTCAAAGGAAACTGACCCCACAGCTTTGCGTGGCTGGCTGGTTTCTCTAAAATAACGTATGGCACCAGTCTCCTCCTTGCTCCACTGATTTATGATGGGATGAAGATTATCTCGGTGCTCGGCTCTTTTAAGTGCTTCCAGGACTGTATGATTAAGGAAAAACAAACATGTTGAAATATCTATTTGCAAGGTTTTGAGGGCAAGTTCTACTGCAGAGAGCTCATTTTGAAGGCCAATCATTCCACTGTAGCTGTGTTCAGACTTTCAGACTGTATTTCTAGATGGCATTTCCACTACATAATTACAGCGTTGTCGGATCTGAAAATACTAACTCATCAACTACAACTCCAAAGGGTTAAGAGTTCAGGTTCAGGGTGGAGAAACAGCCTTTGGAATATTTTGTGTAAACTGAATTTTTGTAGAGCTTTTAATTCACAATTTACAAACTCAAGTCAGCCTCTCACTCTGAAGACTCTCTGAGCCTCTGTGCTGACCATTGACTGAAAGGCCAACATAATAACACATGTAAAACCCAGCCAGGTTACACAATTGGTACACGAGAAGTGGAGTGCACCATCAGGTTGATGTCACTTTGTGCACATGTTGCATCATGAGGGTTGCAATGGCAAGCAAATACTAGGTGTCAGACTTAAAGGAGATCTGTGGAACCTCTACCATGAATAAACCATCCTACTGGACTGGCGCTGACTGTAGTTTTCACTGACAGTCGAATGCTGTTTGGTTAGACAGGTTTTGGTAGATGAAATCCTCACGTGGTGCTCATGTCATATCTGTGCTTTGCTGGGAACCAGTGTCATTCGACAGTGAGCTTAAGTGTCCCTTGAAAGCCAAGGTCTTCAAATATAAATCCTCCCCTGGCTGCTAGAGGAAACCAAGACAATCAGATAAGTCCTTAAAAGATTAGAGAAGAAGTTGCATAAAGCCCTGACTTTGAACCATCATTAAGAGGCCCAAAAAGGATTTAAAGTGAACTGACTCATGGGGTCAAAATTTCTCACACAGAGTCAAAATGAACCTTGGAAGCATACTTTAAATCTGGTTGGAAGATTCTTAAAGTTAATTCTATTATGTACAGGAAGTCAGTGGAGAGGAGCCAGGGCTGGAGTGATGTGATGCCATCTGCTGAAACCAGTTAAAATCATGCGTATTCCTCCTGAAGAAGGAAAGGAAAGATGCTTGGGTCAGTGTGGCCTACACAAAAATGCAAGTTAGCCTAACCAAAGGAACGTTGGTAGGAACTGACTTGTCCATTCTCCCTGTGGTGTTTACCCAGTACATTTCTCTTTGCCAGAATAACAGATCTATCATTTCAATGTACACAAGAATATTAGGAAAGGCTTCATTTCAACTTAGCAGGCAAGTGTACAATTATGCCCCTGTAATCCGAATGACACAGCATTCATTTTAAAGAATGCAGTGAGTGAGGGAGATGAGTGGGCGTATTCTTTGTGCTGGTTATGACAGGAAGAGGAAAAGTATAGAAAACATAAAAGAGAAGCAATCAAAATGCTTCTGAGCAATAACTAACACAAGGTCATCCACATGCCTGCTCTCTCATTCACGTAAGCCTTTAATCAGACGAATCCTCCTAACTTCAATCAAAGTATGGCATTCCTCAAAGGCCTACTCATGACGAGGTTCTCAGACCATCTGACCTCCAGTTTGGCTGCTAATAGAGAATAACTAAGGAGAGGTCATGATCTGGGTTAAAGACTGACCCTGGGCTCTCAAACCCCGGAGGAAGGTCCACAATGCTGCCCTTCTTCACAGACATTCTCTGGGCTCTCTGCCAGTTGATCATAATTCTTGTACTTCCAGAGTTTAGCAGGGCACGCCTGCCCTTGGGCCAGCAGAGGCAGGATGGGCCAAAGCTCTGTCGGAGCAGTAGGTAACCCTGACTCGGGTCATTTCCCTCTGATCTCAGTAGGCATAGAGCTCAGAGCAGGAAACCTTTGATGAAAAACTGAGCAAAGCCCCTAGAGAAAGGCACAGCAGCTCCAGCCAATGAATCGCTTTATTATGATGACCTGGCCTCAGAGGTCAAAGAGCAAAATGTGACACACTCCGATACAGCTTCAGAAGGGCTCAGATGTGTTTGGAATATATTGTGGATTCAGTGTGGACACATGTCACTACAGTTTTGGGCTTAGATTTATTCACAGAAGCATCATCGTAGTACAAAAAGTTTGAAATGATAGATATATTATTTTACTGTTTGTTTCATGACCTTAGTAACACTTGGTGACATGTCTGTTATTTTTATTGTATTTTATTAAATGAATTTTTATAAACATTACATATGTTCATCTCACTGCCCTGATAATTAAATTACCAAGATGGAGAAACACACTGACAAGCCAGAAACACACCATATACACTGATCAGCTTCAACATTAAAACCACTGATAAAAAAAAACAAGGGTCACCGTTCTCTTGAGAATATCTAAAACTTTTCATGTCAGTCCCTAGTTGTTGGGATATTTGTCTCAAAGTTGTGGATGAACCAATAATCCCACATTATGCTATGAATTTGACCCCTTTTTTACCCCCAGGGTAAAAATAGACATTTTATGTCAAATCTCAAATAATAAATCTCAAGACACACTGACTTGATCTTCCTACATAAAAAAAACATGTTTTTGTTCTTTTTTCTAGATGCACTGATAGAAGATTGGGCCACCTAGTTAAAGCAACAAATCTGTGTTAGCTTACCTAAAGGTAAAACCAATTGTACAAATTGTAAAATGATTCATGAATAATAAAATTACCTAAAGAGAAGCTGCATGTAAAGAAATGGCATCCACGGTATGCGATATGTGTGTGTATTATGTTGCAGAGTTATCAGCTGAAATTGAAATAGAGCTGAGCTGCACTCTCACATCATAAACCCTCACTACAAGGTGGTGAAGCGAGTCAGTGGACCTTCTAATCTACCCAGGACACAGCCCGACATTATTTAAGCAAGTGTTAGCATTCATGTTACTATCATAGTTAGCTAAAAGAGCAGAAACAATGCAGTAAAACCATTAGAATTATTGTTTGTCAGATGTCTGGAGAAAAAAGTAATACAGATTGGATTGTACAACTACATGAAAACTTACACCTGGTGCTGAAACTTTCAATGAAATTTTGCAGGGGGAGTTTTAAAAAATGCCTTAACAGATGCTGTAAACAAAAATGCATTCTGTGTTTGTGTAAACCCCTAATTAAACAGAACTGGGTAAAAAGTATTTTCATTACAGTCCTGGTAATTTTCTGTTGAGTTGAGGTCTAAAACCTTTTTTGGGGGTGCCTAATGTGTTGTTTTTTTCTGTTTTTTTGAGTGGGGGGTTTTGTATGCAGGAAAATCCCTGCAAAGTAATCCTGGTCCAGATATCCTTCTGGATCCATGGACTCAATTCATGCATGGAGTGGAGGGAATTTTCTGCCTTCATGGAGGTATGCAGTCGCAGGCTGATCTTATTCCCTCAAGCCTCAACAGTTGTGTTGCTAAAAGAGAAGGACAACTTTTTATAAAACTGTCAAGTCCTTTAAAAACAATTCCTCTTCATTTCTTTAAGGATATATTATATTTTAACTTATTTGTCATTAACCTTTACAGAACATTGTAGATTGTTTGGCCCATACGGTCCCTGTAATTTACTGCTTTTTATGTTTGCAGCTCTGAGAAGTTATTTTAAGGCTTTATAGTTCCATTTGTTCCATGTGGGTCAACTGAGGGGATCCATCTTTCATCCACTTGACCCTCTTCCCCTGTGATGGAAGTTGTTTTGTCTGGTAGCGGCCACGGTGCAGGGTGTGAATACCACCAGCCAACAGCTGATTCCTAATTGCCTTCGACCTCATAAGCAGTTGTATCTTAGAGCAAAGAGATGTTGTCCACCCTCAAAACAGCTGAGCCAAACAAAAATGATGAATAGCAACGCTTTGCGTTCAGTTCTTCTTTTTCTCTGAGATCTTGTTAACAAACCTGGCACCAACAACCAACCCCCCTCAGTCTTTTCATTAAATTAAATTATTTTTAATAAAAAATAATTTTGTTTGGGAGTATAACTGGGCCAGAAAGCGAATTATTTTCTCAAAAGAACACTTCCTGCTCATTTATAGAGTCAGAAATAATCCTTTCTCTCATTCTGAGTCTTGGTGCAGCCCTTCAGTTCATCAACTGTCTGAAACAAACAGCTTTAGTTTCTCCCTCTTTAAACCAATTTTCTACTGATTAGCTGCCCTTCACAAACAATAGGTTTGACCAGCAGGTGGATGGGACATATTTGTCTGAGATATTAGGGATATCCCCTCTCTATCACCTTTTACTAAGTAGAAGAAAACTTTTTGAAACTGAGATTTAAGAGCTGAGCTTTGGGCTCACAGGGATTACTGCACATGTTTCATAAGAACATCCCGCAATGGAACAACAGAAAGCACAACAGGTGCACTTTAAAGCATCACTGACTAATAATTTTATATGAACAGCTGGTGAAATGATAACGTTGATTGATACTTGATGCTACGCTCGCTGCCTTTTGGAGCATTATTATTTACAGCCCGTCCAACAAGTTTGTCCGAGAGGGAAACTGAGTCTTTACTGTAAAACACAGATTTTGTGTGAATGAAACAGGCAGTGTGTGTGTGTGTGTGTGTATGTGTGTGTCCTGGAGCCTGTTTATGATGTGAAGTTGTGTGCTTCAGAACACACCATTTCTCCCCAGCTGTGTGCTTTGTCTGATCATCCGTTTCTGCCTCACTAACCTCTTGTTCTCCTCTCTGCTGAGGCTCCTTACCCCGGGGCTATTTTTCTCCCATCCTCTCTCTAAGAGAATAAGGAATTCCAGTGGCAAAAGCAATCAGTGGGCTCCACTTCGAAGCAGTCCCCAGCTGAATTCACTGTCAGATTAAAAGTGATTTCTTCGCTCTCTTTTCTGCATCTTTTCTTCTACCCCCGGCCCCTCATGTGGCATCTCTTTTCTGCTCTACACCTCTCACTGGCTTTGCTTTCTTCTCTGCAAGAGCCCCCTCTTCTTCTCTGATTTTCCTTTTCTTGTGCCACCTTTTCTCCCGCCTCCTCTTTCCTGCTTTATGTTGCCCCTCAGACCTGTTTCTTCAGGGCCGGCCTGCCACTGTTAATTTTGGCCAGCGTGCCATCTAACTTTAGAAACTGCGCTGTATGCATTTTGCTGTATGGAGTATCCTTTTTCACCTGACTTTTCAGATGGGATTTTTTCCCCCCTCTTTCTTTTGTTCTAAGGAAGGCTGGAGGATTGTGTGTAAAAGTGCAACTACTGAAATAATCCATTATCTTTTCATTAGCAGAGGGGCAGACAGACAGTGATGTATGCAGAGGAAAGACAGGGCTTCAAAGCAAAACAAATGCCGCTCCTTTATTATTGAAGCATATGCACTGAAGCTATCACACAGCAGTCTAAAGACACCTTACTTAAAGGCAAAGGAAACAAGTGTGAAGGAAAATTGGTTTAATTTGACACCACATTAACTGTGATGTTATATTTATGCTGAAGAACCTCAGGAGTTTTTTTTAACCTGACACAGAGGGTGAAACCTAAACTGAAACATAAGAAGAATAATTTCGAAGACAGAAAGCAGGAACATTTGCACAAGCATTCTCTTTACTTGGTGAAAGTTTTAAACAAAGCCCAGAGAAAATTTATGGATGAAGTACGTGGAAACCTTGAGTTTAATACAACTGTCTTTAATACGACTGTCCTTGAGCTGCTTCATTCTCATGTTCTTAGTGTTTTTCCCTTTATGCTGTGTCTGTATCTCCTGTTTGTCTGTGTCGTTGTGCTTTCGTGTGATGTCGAATAACTGGAAAACTGAGTTGGAAGCATAAACTATATAAAATATATAGCTTTATGTACATATAGCCACTGTGATGTTACCCATCGGTCTTGGACTCCACATTCACAAAGTTTTGGCTCGACCAAGTTGGTTCTTTGTTTCTAAAAGTGACCATTTTGGATGAGAGAGTGGAGTGCTAATTTACCAGCTAGCTTTATTAGACAGACTTACCTGCTGATTACTACTCAGTCGATTCAAATCAGTTTATTTATATAGCATTTAAACATAAAAGACATAAAAACGCTGCACAGTAAGTAAAACAAACACAAGATGACAAATTACAATACTACTAAATACTACAAAATAAAAAGAATTAAAAAGGATTAATAAAAAAACAGTCAAAATTATACAAACTTTAAACAGGTGAATTAAAGAATATTCTCCTCCAACATTCTTTGGTTTCTCATGTAAACATGTTTAGTTTTGCTGTAGAGTTGGACTCTATGGGTTCTGGGTTTGGTGCATTTAACCGATGAAGATTTCTGAAAGCAAAGAAACTGAATGAAAACTTAGTTGCTGGTTTGCAACTCAGAAAATAGTTGATGTGTGCAAATAGTGAAGTAGACTGGAAGTAACCCTGAAAACCAGTCAGGTTAAAGGAATTACATGGTGGAAATAGTTATCAACATGGTTTAAATGCTGTTTTGTTTCCAGTAAGAATTAAAAGCAACTACGTCCCAGGTCCTGGATTGTGACCATCTGAGGAGAAGTTAACTTCAGAGTTAGACTGTTTAAATTCACTTCCTGTTTTTTGGTAGTGACTTTCTTTGGGCATTTTTTCCTCTTTTCTTTGCCTGTGTTTTTCTTTCTTTGTGATTGTGTGCCCCGTCCTCATTAGTTTTACCTGCGTCCAATCAGTTCTCTGTTTCTCGGTCACTCTGTATTCTTTGCCTGTTTGTTCCTTAATTCTTCTACCTCCTTGTGGTTGTTTAACTGCTTCCGTTTTGTATCATGAAGTAAGTTTTGGGTTAAAGTCACTGATTGTTCCTGTTGCCCGCTTGATCCTGTCTTTAGATATCACTAAAGACACTGAAAGTAGCAAAACTATCAAAAACCCACCCCCCTTGTTATGAAGGGGGAAAACATATTTGTATCAGGCTGTAAACATGTAAACTTGAACATTTAACATGGGAGTCTGTGGGCATGTTTGCAGTCAATGTCCAATAACCAACTTTTCAGCCAGGGAAGCTGCTGCTTGGTATGTCAGCAAAAACACCTCTGACCCATCAGGGCATGTACACATAACTTCCAAAGGTGTTCTGTGGGACAGATGCTTTAGATTTTGTGGGTTTTAGGGTGGTGTCTCAGTGATTTGGGGACCTATATGTATCGAACTGATATCTAAAGACATGCCATGATTCAGGATTTCCCAGCAGAACACTGCTCTGTAATGAGATGATGTTTTTTAATATTGTGTAGGTAAGGTAAAAAGCTTCCTCTTATCTCTTTCTTTCATTAGTATAAATAATCTCAGTTATGTTCTGCGTGATTTGGTTTGTGTATTCAATTTAAGATATAACTGTTTTCATTAACTTGTATGGATGAATATGTGATAGCGTTTGGTCTCAGTTTTTCTCAACAGTCTGAGAAAACACACAATAAATGAGATTTCATATGCAGTGTAGCCTCACTTTTATGGTCTGTCTCCAGGGAACACAGATCATGTGATTTCAAAGAAGACACAGCAAGTGGATTTAAACAGAAAAAGAGGAGATAGTTTATTTGAAATGTACAAAAGCTATATACACACGCACGCACACACACACACACATACCAAGCATAGTAAAAGTGGATGGTAGCATACACACAAACATTTAAAAGGCTACTTTCAGCAATTTCAGCAAACATAATAAAACAGAGGAATTTGCAGACCTAGTTTGCCGATCCTGTCCGAAAACAGGATTTCATTATCAAAGTCTGAGTCCTTTCCTGGACTCTGCAGTTCATTGAGAACCCAGGAGAGAGACAGGGTGCAGTGACGGGGGTATGAATGTGTTAATTAGGGATGGATCTCTACTGAGAACACACAGAGGTACTTGTATATTCTTTCAGAGAGAGCTCCTCATCAGATGCGCAGGGGTTCATGTGCCCTGATGGACTAACACTGATGCATATCCTTGTCCTTTTCAATCATTTACCCTTGTGAGATGGGACCATGGAGAATGAACGTCTCTGATCCAGAGGGCAAAGGAAATCACATTTCACATCCTCACAATCTCAGATTATGATCAGAAAGCACTTCAGTTCTGTGGATCACAATGCCTAACAACCATGTGTTTAAACTAGGGCTGTCAAATATGTTCACTTTGTAAACTGCATTCAGTGAAATTTTATGACACACACACATGTTGGTAACACATTTCAAAACATTTCAGATGGTAAACATTAGTACATAAAGACATGTTCCAGCAAACACAGCTTTTATTTCCTCTGCTGCAGGATGGTTAAGTGCATATATGAACTACAACGGCAGTTTATTTTTTTTTTCAATACTGGCATTTATTAGGGAGCAGAAATACTCTGATATTTACTGGAACTTATTCGACTCCCAGACTCAAATACTTGAATGAGTGCACACACATGTAGTAACATGCTAGCTGATAACATCTGCACCAAACCTCATTTTTATTTATTTTGTTTAAATTTTGTGATTTCTGTGGTTGTCTTTGGCTTTGCATGTTTCTCCTGTTTGTACAGCAGCGTCTAACCTTGCTGCACTACACATGCTTCTGTCCTTTTTCATAACTTATTTAACCTGTTTCTGTTGTTTAATGGTTGTCAGCAAACAGTTTCTACTGTGGCTACATTACTATGACCTCTGGGAGTATTAGTGTATTATATCTACCCAGATTCTGGTAAAGACAAAGGAAAATATAGTTTATGAGAAATAATGATCACATAACCAACTGATTAACAAAAGAAAAGAAAATGATAGAAGAAAAAATAATTTAATGACTATTGAAAATCATGACCCTCCCTGGTGTGTAATTTGGCTTCAGACTTTTTTTTTAAATTTATTTGGTCACTGTGTCAGATTAGGACTGCGGGCTAGACCCTGCCCCCTGATAAGTCATTCCTGTCAACAGGAAGGATGTGTTAGCTAGTTGGCTAGTGATTTTATTTGGGCCTGCAGGTCTACACTTCACACTTACAAACAAACAAACATAAAAAAAACCTGTTCTTTTTCTGTTCATCCTCACAGAGATAGGGGAATGGTATGGTATAATACAGCCTGGCCCATTATCGCAATAATACCACATAATCTAGACTCTAAGATACTGTAGTCCTTAGGCAGCCATTTATTTCTATTCCCTTCTTTAATAATGTTTTAAAGTGAGTTTACTCTGGACCACTGTAGTCAAAAACATTATTTCCACATGCAGTAATTTGTATTTGGTGCTATGGTAGCTCAACATACCCTCCCATCTACGCGCTTTCATGGATGTGAGCAGCAGCAACAGGCACCGAGCATGACACTGATGAAGTCAGACAAAGCATTAGAAGCAAGAAGCTGGGACTGGGGTGGGTTAAAAGCAACTTGCAGATGTGTTGAAAATGTAGAGGGTAGAGCTACTTAATCAGAACACCCTATGTGAGGTTTGCCAGTTAGTCGTAGTAGAGAACCATAACATGGGCTGAAGACACTGCTCCACGCTTCCATAATCAGTTTTTGCAACTGCCTATTATCGTTTAGGTAAGTCAATTTGACTCAAGTCAATACAAAATGAATTTATCATTTATAAATTGTTTGACAGCTCTAGCTTAAACATCAAGTGTGTAACATATCTTAGAGCAGGTACCATACAGTATCATCTACAAACATAACAATCTATCCACATATTGTGTCCATTTCCTGATAATTCGGTTTTTGTGTCATATTCAGATTCTCACACTTGATGACCTCATCAAGGCACTATGTGAACTGCTATCAGTGCACCACTTTTGAAAGGCCTATTACGCTGGCAAATACTGAATGGCAATTGATGTGTTTATATACCCTGGGCTATCATAGACTTGTAGCTAAAAAGTATGGCTTTTTAACAAATGATAGAAAATGGTCCTTAACCCTATCTATATTTACTATTAACCTTTTAATGTAACATATAATCTGAAACAAATATTACAGGATAAGCATATTACTATGAACAGTGTAGAAAAAGTTTATGTAATGACCAGTTTTGCATTGTACAATCAGTGCTTTCTTGTATAGTCCTTATATTCCTGATAGGCATGGTAAGAATGGATGGATGATGAGGTGTTTGATTGCTCTCAGCTAATCATGTTGAGGAACTTGCTTTCCTCAGCCAGGGCTGTGAGCATAGAGTTCATGTCACCGATGGCCATGTTGCCAATCCCTGCCGGTACAGAAGCGAGGGTGACAGAGTTGCGGGGGGTGGTGAGACGTGAGGAACTCTGAGAGAGGCTCTGCAGAAGGCCTGGACTCAGGGTGCCTGACATTAGGCTTGAGTGGTCTCCGTCATCGAGCATGGTGTCAAAGTCGATCTGGGCGTGTTCTGTGGCCCCAGATCCACTGGTGGAAGAATCCACTGTGCTGCTGGAGACCTGGTTGACTCCTGGTGAAGCCATGTTGGCTGCAGAAGTGTTGTTGCTGGAAGGAGCCTGACTGGCACATGGGGACATGGGAGCATCAAAGCTGACAGAAGGTGGCTCAAACATGTGAATCTGACCTGTGTAGAACACAGCAGAGTTTGGATTTTCTGAGTTGCTGTTGTGGGCTACTGACCCACTGGGCCTCTTTGGGCTTGCCTCAGAGGTGTCATTACCTTGACTGGGGCTAACATCCGATGACTTGAGCAATCGGCTCGGTTGTGTCATGCTAGACCCTCCGTGTGGTCTGGCAGTAGACCTGGGCTCTGTGGGAGGCCTGGGTTGTAACATTCCTCTGCCTCCATTTTGGACATTATGCTGCTGTTGGGAGATACCGTAATTTTGCTGAGGATCCACTTGGCTGACATAAGAATACACATCAGTCTGTGTCCTTGATCTGTAACTTTGCACCTCTTGATCTGCCATACTGTTGCGTGTAGGTCTCATGCTAGTGCTTCCAGATATAGAACTTGGGATTGCTTCTTGGCCAAACCCTTGTTGAGGACTCATTTGGTCACTAAAGTTCATGCTGTTGCATTGTCTCTGTTGTGGATGCTGCTGCAGAGAGATGTTTATCAGCCTCTGGTTGCTGTGGTTTGCATACCCCTGCATAGATATATTCTGACTCATAGGCACAACTTGCTGGTTGTTGCTCAAGCCCTGACCTTGTGTCTGGAAGGACCCAAAGTTCTGCCTCTGCTGCACAACAGCTAGGTTCCCCCTGAGAGGATGCTGCTGCTGTTTGGGAAGCTTGGCTGTGGTGTCCACTGTCCCTGAACTCACCTCATTCCACTGCACTGGCATGTTATTCTTGTTCATGTTTTCTGATGGTGCTGCGAAAGGCTGCTGAGCACTGCCCGGACCCATCTGGCAGGACTGCACATCCTGATTGGACTGAGCCATCATGGTATCCACCATGGCCATCCTCCTCTGCGCAAAAAATGATGCTGGTGGAGCCACGCCTGTCTGGTAGCCCTGAGTCTGACCGTTTGAATTATAGTCGGTTTGTCCCAAGTTGTGAGTAGAGGGGCCAGAATTCTGTGACCTGAGGTACTGCACCACATCGTCTGGAAGCACCATATCATCCTCTCCACCCTGCTCACCCCCAACCATCATTCCATCTACCGCCATGTTCTCCATGGCTACATTCTCAGAAATGCTTGGTGGTCTGGGGGCGAATGGGTAGCGTTGCAGGCTTCCATCAGAGCGAGTGTAGCCCTGTGTAGCCAGTGTCTGGTGACGTTCTGCAGCTGTTGGAGCATTCATGGGGTTCATGCTGCTCATGCTGTTGTAGCGCTGGACCCTTGGAAGGGAGAGAGGGTCCAGTGTTGTACGACGCACTGGATCACTTGCACGGCGTGGCAGATTGGTGGGTACTTCGTGGGGCATCATGCTCTGCGTGCCATATCCAATATCACTGCACCGTCTTGGTACAGTTCCAGAGGGTGGCTGATGGAAGGGATGCGATGAGCCTTCCTGGGAGTCGCTGTAGAGTGCCATACGAGTCCTTAGGCTCATTCGTTCCATGTTGGGAAGAGGAGTAGGTGGTGCTCCACCAATGGCAGCTGCATACTTTGCCTTTAGCCGATAATGTTGTGCTGGTGTAAGACTGAGAAGACTTGGAAGGCCTGCTCCACCTCCTCCACTGACACCGCCACCTCCGCAGTGGCTGGCTTCACTGGATCGACGAGACAGGTCAGTAGAGATTGGGTCATAGGAGTCAGCTGAACTGATATTGTTGTGGCGATTAGCGCCAAACTGGGATGTCCCACTGGAGCGACGGCTGGAATAGCACGGTGAAATACCAGAGGAGCGCCGACTTAGGGTGTAAGCAGAGCTGATGGTGCTGGTGGTGCTGTCACGGCGCTCGTTCAGCTGGTTCAATAGCGTCACTTCACATGACGACAGGTCATCCATGCGTTGGGGAGGGTACGAACCACTTAAGTTACTCATGTTGGAGGTCTCCAGCAGGGACCCTGGCAGATAGAAAGATTAGAATAAATATTATTATATTATAACATTATATATACACATGAGTTTATAATTACAGAGGAAGCATTTCTCAGTATCGCTGTCTTTGGTCTTTGGCCTGGCCTGTATTTGTATAGCGCTTTTACTAGTCCCTAAGGACCCCAAAACGCTTTACACAACCAGTCATCCACCCATTCACACAAGCTACATTGTAGCCACAGCTGCCCTGGGGCGCACTGACAGAGGCTGCCGGGCCCTCTGACCACCACCAGTAGGCAACGGGTGAAGTGTCTTGCCCAAGGACACAACGGCTGAGACTGTCCAAGCCGGGGCTTGAACCGGCAACCTTCCGATTACAAGTAGAACTCCCAACTCTTGAGCAACGATCGTCTTTATGTCCACCCTCATAACGACTGTACAGGGACTGAAAGCTAGAGCCTGCTTTGTTACATGTACAGGGAGCTGTAGCTCCTAGCTGTCTGCAAGGCTTTACCTCACCTGGTTAAACTCACCATCACTTTTGGAACACATAATACGGCTGTTGTGTAGTTAACTGTACTGACAGACTGTCCAAGAAGTCTGTGCTCCAGTTTGAGTAGTAAAATTCTGGGATTTTATTGGAATGTACTGAGCATTTATTAGAAGGTTTCTGTGTGACAGACAAGTCTTTGGATGTTCCTTATTAGTGCTAGCATTAGCTTACTGCTCCAACCTTTAATTGAAATATGATCACTTATTTTAAAAAACTAAGCAGTACATATAGCTAAAGCTTAGGCTTCAAGATGGGTATAAATGGTTCATTCCATCTCCATCTCCATCTTCACAGTCTATGACAGTAAAGCCCAATATGACATGTTTCTGCAACATGTAGTCCTTACCAACTGCAGGTATGGGAGGCAGCTTCATGCTAATGCGTTGGCCCTGCAGCGGCTGTGGCGCAGAGTTAACCCAGGGGCAGGGGTCCCTCACCGTCTTCAGCCTTTCCTTCTTGATGTTTTCCAGCTTGATGGTGACTGCACCACCGTGACCCATGGCTTTCCTCAACTGAAGCCCCATCCCAGCCTGCTGGCCCCCAGTGGGAACAGTGGAGTCAACCATGGGGCACTCGTCCTGTGCGCTGAGGTCCCCGAAGCTGCCCCCGCTGTGCACGGCCATCTCTACCCCACTGTCGTTGTTGTTGGCGCTGCTGAGAGGCGATGGCTCGCTGCTACATGACGAGTGGCCACCAGGACTGGACTGATACGTCTGGAGGAGGACAGACGAAAGTGTCATGAATCCAAATCCAAGAGGTTAGTAGATCATAGAAATATTCACTTTGCTGTTTGAGTAAATGAAAAAGAAAATAAAAATGATTAAAAAGTGAAATTTAAAAATGAATATAAATGAAAGAAAGATAAAAAAACACAGCCTTGTGCCAAGTTAAAAAAAATCCCATTAGATATTCTTCAATATTAAATAATTACCACAGTTAAAAAATTCTGATTGTGATGGTGTTTTGTAATAACTAATGTAGCCCTATAGCTTCATACTCTCGTGAATTATAAAGGAGGTTGATTTATTTAAGAAAACAAGTGGATAATAGAAAAGTTCTGTGAGCAGCACACATGCTACACAAGTCCCTGCCTTTCAGTATTAATGTGACAATGACTTTTATCGTTGGTTGAATATTGATCTTGTAGATATAAAAATCCAATGTAATGGCAGCGTAAGACTGTCTCACATGCAAAGGAGCAAGAAAATGTATGAACATGGATGATCATGCAATCCAGATACATTTCCACCATACAGGAATTTGGAAAAAAAAGACATTGAAACAGGCTGCGTGCTCACCTCAGTGAAGTCTGTCCATTAG
Source organism: Oreochromis niloticus (assembly GCF_001858045.2). NCBI lineage: Eukaryota > Metazoa > Chordata > Actinopteri > Cichliformes > Cichlidae > Oreochromis > Oreochromis niloticus. The sequence continues at coordinate 9,775,959 of NC_031987.2, read as the reverse complement.
CAGGGTTTCAAAGGAAAGAGAGAAGCAGGTTCAGACAACAAACAGAGAGTGAGTTTGAAAGGACGCATGCAGTTCCAGCAGGGAACCTCTCACTAACAATGTTAGTAAAAATGTAAGATAACTGTTGTTTCCCAGTTTTAAAGCTCCCCCAGAGCCATTGTGTCGTGTAACCGATAAACAGGACTCACCATAGAGTTCTCTGTCTTAATAGATTTGACTTGTAGGCAGTCTTCCCCTCCCCTAGAGGTGCTGTTGGCCTCGACCTTGCTGTCTACGGCTCTTGCACCGTGCTTGGAGTTTGCCTCGTTCTCCCCATTGCCTTTGGGCGGCTGTAGCCTCGGGGGAGCGTCGCTTCGTTGTTTCTTGGTCACGTGAGCTTCGGGTCCGTGGACCGTCTTGACGTGCTTCCTGAGAGAGCTTGGGTCCGTGTAGCGCTTGGTACAGCCCGGAATTTTACACACATATGGTTTCTGCCAAGATGGATTCAACATGATTTTTACTGTGGCAAATCTAAATCTTAGCTGACCTTTCCAGCTGCTCAGATGAGATCCATGTGTGAACTTACCTCATTGGAGTGTGTGCGGTTCTGGTGCTTCGCTCGGTCTGAGGCATTTGAGAAGGCCTTGTTGCAGCCTTCGTGCTCACATACATAGGGTTTCTCCCCAGTGTGGGACCTGAGATGGGTCTTGAGATTCTCCAGGCGGGAGTAAGCTTTAGAACAGCCCTCAAACTGCAGAGAGACAGACAATGGGACAGACGGACAACGAGATTGATGCTTGAGTGCTGTTGTTTTGTCTGCAGCTGGCCAGAGAAAAGAGCTGGAACACAACAACAAAAACAACACGAAAAAGCTCTTTTTGTTCCAGTTTTTAAATGTAATTTACTCTTGGACTATTGCCCACCTACTGTGGTGTGCCACACAAAAGCAAAGCTCTGCTACACTTCGGTAAAAAAAGGGCTATTACATAAAATATCCAAACTAAGTGTGAGGTGTGGTAGAGCTCTTTGTCTGGTGCACTTTGTTGAGACAAAGAGAAGTCTGTGTTTAGCCTTTGTATTCACTTATACTGTACAAGCTATAATTTGGTATTCCTTCTGAGCAGTCATTGTGAGTGTAATTGGCTCTGAAATTAAAAGAGAATCAAATTAGAGCAACCCAGAAAGGGGATGAAAAAGTCCGAAGACTCATCCTTAAAAAGAAAAGACTAAAGGGGAGTTAGGAGAAGATGCATGTGGGATTTGTGTGCAGAATATACAGCTTGGTCTTAATAAGGACCCATGGCCCCCTGCTTGTCTGCAAATTTTAATTACACACCCACACTGTCAATCAGCTTTCTTAACTTTATCCTTCACAAGTCATCTGTTTTAATACATTCATGAGAGGCCGCGAGTGAGCTTTGAAGCCAAGCAAACAGGCCCCTCAATTTGATCTTCACACAGCAAATGAAGGCTTCAATGAAAGCCCATGATTTATCAAACACGGGAAATATAGTGGTGGTACGCACAAAGAAAACCATATCAAGTTTTTTTTGTAAGGCAGTTTTTTCCACAGGCGAAACTGACGCACTAAAGGGCTGACATTCTTTGACTGCTAAAGCGGCGGAATAAATTCCAACTTCAACTAGTTGGTTAACATGTTAACAAGAAGGTTAAAGGGCCTCTCCAGTGTTTTTACACAGATCAATGAACCAACTGTGAGAATTAAAGTCAGTGTGTATAACTAGTTGTATCATGTCTGCTGTGGCTCTGCAGGAACTTTAGTGAATCTGAGAGGAGACTTAGATTCACCACTCCCACACTGGCCTGCACACACTGTGCCTAACAAGCCGGGCCCAAGTTTACTTCAGTTTGTCGCAACATCTCAACTCCTCTCTTTTGTGTCTGCCTTCTCATTTTCATGCACACACACATTGTTAAAAAGCATATTTGCAGATCACACCTAGGTTTTTGGTTTTGGAAACAGGGTTAATACATCATTGCTTAACAGGTGGGTGCCATAACCTATGCCATATATGTTATGAAAGGAGTTCTTCTTCCCCCCTGTTGCCTTTTGCTGCTTATAGTGGATCGTTAGGTTTTCTATGTAATACTTCAGGTTATTTATCTAAATTAAATCATGTCTAATAATGTATATGTGATGTCACCAACTATCCGGGCTGCAAAATGGTGCTGGCTGCATTATGGGAGATGATGGCTCGTGATACGAGTCAGCAGGTTACCAAGAATACGAGGGGCTTACCGTGCACTTATGGGGCTTCTCCCCCGTGTGTCGCCTCATATGGACCACCAGCATGTACTGTGCCTTGAAGGGCTTTTGCTCCCGTGAACACTCCTCCCAGCGACACACAAACTCCTTCTTCTCACCGTGGATGTGGTCGTTGTTGATATGCTGTAGATACAGATTGATTCCAGTCAATTGTTACAGTTCTATGATACTTTTCCCTAAAGATGAAAATAATGTAACAAGATGCTAAAGAAGAGTCAGCAAATTCTTGTTATTTTCCCACCAGAATAGGCTCCCGCCTCATGTGTCCATGCATGCTTGACTCACTGACATCACTCTGCAATCCATTATAGCTGACAGTTATTATGCCTTTGTCAATAGGAGACAAAAGCTACGAAGGCTGTGTGTGTATGTGTGTGTGTGTGTTTTTTCAGGCTGTGTTTGTGTTCACATTTCTCTCAGAAAAGGAACTTCACCGGATCCTCGTAAAAAGTGATCAAGAAGATGATTTGTGACTGTATTCATTCATTTCCTTCATTTTCATGGATCAGGAGGTCAAGGGAAACAGTTTCTGTGTGACGTTTTAACTTGGACTTTAAATATGCAGAAAGTCTTCAGAGAAATTAGGCAGTACTTAGCTTAAATTATCAAATGCATGAAGAGAAAAAAGAATGGAATGCTAGAGTCCAACACACATACAGCCTAGAGCACTTCAAGGCAAAATGTCCTCAGCTACAACACATTTAGTCAAACGACTCCTGCTGCAGTCAAACATGATTTCTCTGAACAGACACATTTCAAAACACTTGTCCCGTCCACCGCATTCGAATATCCACACACCCAGAGGAACCACCTCATTTCCTGAGGACATCCAAGCCTACAATGCTCCACTTATGTGGCCACTTCTTCACCAGCAGAAAAGGTCTGTGGTTAGCAATTCTACTGAGGGCTATTCTGGGAGGAAGGAGGAAGAGGAGGAGGAATGGAAAAAAGTGTGTGGCCCACGCAGAGGTCTCTATTTTCAGGTTACACACTACTGTGAATCCGTAATTTGGAGGCTCTTGAAACAGGATTACTCTGGTCAAACAGAAACCACAAGAAACCCACAGGTGTGTGTGTGGCGTGTGTGTGTTTGTTTTGGTCTCTTTTTGCTGATGATGTTTGAACCTCATGTGAAACCCCAGATGTGCTCAGAGAGGTGGTGTTAGAGATCACACCCATGTATTTTATACTTTATAGAAAACAGGAACATAAAGGCTTTGGCACTGTTTATCAGCACAGTCCTCTACTGGTCCGCAGAGTTTGTAAAGTTCTGAAAGGTAACTCTGGTCCTGACTTGTAGCAGCTTATAGCGACCTGTCCACCTCTTCCCATTGGTCTGTGGGTCTATGGATTTCACATATGACCCTCCTACTGCTACTCAGAGGTGACTCACTGCCAGTCAGAAAGTGTAGAGCAGAAAGAGAAGTTGGCCTGGAAAAAGCGAGGGTGCATAACCCCAGAGTTGCTGGCATGACGATGGATTTATGGCCGGCCCTCTGGGCTTCGAGGGTTGGGGGTGTTGCTAGGAGTAAGAGGTTAGGGGTTAGGGGTCTCTGGGCTTGTGGAGGGGTGGGCACAGCTGCAGGGCTTGGGCTTGAATTTGGCGAGAGCCAGCAAGCTCATTAACATTACGCGTGTCAAACCAACAGAAAGAGACCGGTCACTACTCAGCTTTCTGAGTGGACCCAATCAGCATGGATTTAATTAGGAGCAGAAGAGGAATCTGAACTTTTAAGTTTTTACACAACAACAGTAACCTTTCCACTGTCACTGCAAGCAAAACAGCAGATACTGACAATATAATGATCAACACAACATAGAACCCTAACAACCACCAGGCATGAAGCAGGGTAGTATGTATTTTTTTTAAGGGAATTTCTAGTTTAGCAGTTTTGGTGTTTCCCAACGTTAACTAAGTATTTTTTTTTCTTTGCAACGCTCAACCGTTTTTGAATATATTTTAAATTCATAGACAAGCCCCATGCTTTTATTTTGATTTTGATTACTGCTAGCAAGGTCGATCTGTGATGTCTCGTATTGGGACAGACTCTAACTCCATCTTTGGAGTTCCTGTTCTGCTTTTAAAATCTGTTCCTGGATGAGCAGTCCAGAATCTGCAGCACGTGCAACTGGTTTAAACTGACTGAGGCTACAGGGCTGGTTCCCGAAGTCAATATTACTTATTAATCTATTTAAGAAAGCTTGCACGTCCCCGTCCACCACTGCAATATAATCTAATCCTATGGGAATCGCTGGAGTTATATCCTCAAACAAACAAACATAAAAATCCAGCTGAGAATTCAAAAACTAAGCCATACAGACTCACATGAACAAGTTGGTCCTGGGTATCATATTCTTTGGAGCAGCCATCCCAGTGGCAGTTGGTTTCATAGATGGCCTCTGGCTCTTGTTTGCACTCATCTTTATCCAGATCTTCACTCAGGTCCAGGATCCCCCCACCGTGGTCCTGGAGATAAAGTGTACGATATTTCAGATGTCAAATACATCCATCCAATTTAAATGAGTTAAAAAACCAAAAACCAAAACAAAACAATACTTCAGCTTTCACTAGTCATTAAGAAGCATTCTGTACTATTTTGCATTTCTCTTATCTTATCAACTTCTTTATTACAGAGGAAGAGTTGTAAAAAACACACCTCTTGTAACAGATTAAAGCTGCATTTTTATTCATTACTTATAATCAATTAGAGACTAATTAGCAACCTAACTTTAAAGTCCATCACTCTCCCACTGTAAGGAGCTTACTATTTTCTCACCTGAGACGAAGGTGAAATGGGCAGTGGACCCTCTGCTTCGGTCTTCACCTTTGACCTCTTCGTGGTCAGTGGGTTGACAGTGCTGCTGACTGCTGGATCTCCACTGGCGTTCTGAAAGACATGAAGGGACAGAGGCATGTGTTTTTAACTGGTTGTTATTTCCTATATTTCTTTTTATTAAGGAAAATTTGTTAGAATAATTGTTCTTAAAGGGACAGTACACCCAGAAATTATATTTACATGTTTATCCTTGGGCCACTAGTTTTGCTTGTCAATCTAAATGCCCAGTTTACATCAAGCTTTTGATATTTTGATGTTTGCCTTCTCTTGACTATAATGGAACTTACTTTTTGGGGCTCAAAAATACATTAATAAATAAAATAAACTCAGCAGCAATGTTTCATTTCAGAAGTCATGGCCTAAAAAAACCAAACCAAAACAAAAAACCCAATCCCAAATCCTTGTTTTTATAGCTTTTGATTTTAAAATTTTGAGTTTGTCTCTTTAAATATTCAACCATCCCTTGACACTGGAAATATCTCATTCATAATTTATCAGCCAACCAGTCCATTACTCGTAATACAAACCATCCCTAACCATTCATTCATTTGTGGACTATTAATCCTCCCACTCCCTCACCTTTTAATTAAACCAACTGCTGAGCACCAGACTCTACTGCTTTCCACACCACAGGGAGCAGAGAAGGGGAGTCACAAAGTTACGCTGTGCCGCTGCAAAGAGATGTGACGAGTCCTGGTTGCACCAGGCACCACGGTCCATAAGTCAGACTAGGACCCGCCGCCGAGACTAAACAGTTTAGACTGCTTTATGATCGCCAAAGCCGCAAGGAAATATGAAAGAAGAGGAGTTATTACCCTCGCTACAGATTGGGGGAGGAGGCAGGGTCGGGGCTAGGGGAGTATGTGAGTGTATGCGGGGGCGACGAGAGGGCTTTGATCTGCCGACTGATTCTGAAAAGACAAAGACTACGAAGGCCTGTTAAAGCTCTAATGGAGAAAAAAAAAAAGGTTAGATATGAGTGTGTGTGTGTTTATTGAGGTTCGTTGGAGGAGGTCCAACAATGGAGAGGGGGGTCTTCTAATCCCACCCAGACACTACAGTGCAGTTCTAGGGGCCTCGATGATTCATTCAGTTGGCTGGAAACCAAGAGGGAAATATGGTTCTGATCACTACAGAAATAAAGCTGTGTGTGTGAGTGTGTGCAGAAAGGTGCAAATATACAGTACACTCCAGCACACTTGGATCCAGCAGACACAGTGCTGAAACAGAGCTGGAGGCAGTGGCGTGTAGTGTGAGATGGAGTGATTCACCAAGTGGGAAGTTTACATTACGAGGGGCTGCGGTGTTGACAGTGGGCTGATAAAGTGGAGCAGAGGAGACAGTGGGAAGTAAGACAGATGGAACTGGGAAGGAGCCTCAAACATTTTTCTGACCTGAGATATCATTTATAAAAATACTTCATGATAACTCATGCAATTAGGCTTTGTTCCAGCTCCTCAAATGTATGTCTCGGTTCACTATCTTCTTTTTAGGATTATTTGTTTGAGTTTTATAGCTTCTAAAATTATCTAAAAATATCAAAAGAATGTGAAGAAACAGCAGTTTGGACATTATGTCCAAGATGTCTGTGTATCGTGTTGCAGAGATATCAACTTGTGTTTGGTTTATTTTACTTGTTATGGTTGCTATGTTTGTTTTTTTTACATTTTATTTTCACGTGTAATTAAAATGTGCATGCTCTTACATTTGAAGAATTCTTTTCAAAGCATTATTTTACAATTTCTCTTAACTTTATCTACGGTCAAGTTCAAGAGACACTTAAACTCTTTGCAATGTTTTATGTATCAGGACAAAATAAAAATAATCATTTGCTCCTTATTAGGTCTTAAATTTATTTAAAGACAAAACATTAGATGAACAACAACATGTGAAAAATGAGACCGTGGCATTAGTAACAGCGTAAAAACTAAGTACAGCCCAGAAATTCCAAACAAGCCATATTTGTTCAGTCTTTTTCTAATTGTACTGTCATGAACATTAGCATAACAACTGAGGCCTGCAGAATCTGAGGTGTAGCTGCAGAGCATTGGACATTCTGAGCTCAGGGTGAACTTCCCTTCCCTGGGAAGACTGGCAACTGTCTAGGGGATAGTGTCCAGTGAATGTTATAAAGATTTTGCTTAAGACTTAAACTTTGTTTATTCTATTAATGTTTGTGTGACTTAGTGATCACAAAACATTAGAATCATGACATAAAAAGTGAAAATTTGGTAATCAGAGAAAATCTGTATTCATCCCAAGCTTACATATCCGTATAATGGAATCTGAGGTATAACTTTAAAATATATAGACATGAATGTTACCTGGTTTGCTTCAGAGTTGGTGCTGTTGTGGGAGGACATAGGTGATGCAGTGAGGGGGTGTTGACGAGCAGAGAACGAAGACGGCGACTGTTGAATGAGAGGAGGCGTGTGGCCAAAGGCGTTGAGACTCCTTTGCTGGGACAACAGCTGCTGGTAGGCAACGGGGTTGATGTGATGGGGGAAGCTGAATGTCGGGCTGAGTGAGGGGGTGAGAGGAAAAAAGATATTTTAAGGCTAACATGGCTGGAGACTTTTGTCTACTAACATTAAAGCAACTGGAATCATGGTCACATTGTCCCTCACTACCAACTGAAAATAGATAAGCTAGCATGCTCCTTTAAAGCAAGGACCATGTAGTGTAACCTGGCACTGCAGGAAAGTCGATTTTACTCTGAATCTTTGAAGTCTAAAATGCCTCATAAAGACCAAGTCAACAACTACAGGATTGTTTTTTTGTGTGGTTTCAGTCCAAATCCTGGACAAGCCCCCACTTACACTGCACCTTTACTTCCAGTGCAACCTTACACTTTAAGTGATGGTTGTAAAATGCTCACTGATGTATTTTAAATATTTTTTGGAGAACAATGTGCCATCTTTTCTTCAAAGCAATCCTGCTTAACTTGAAGCCACCCTGCATATCTACTGGTTTGTTGTAACAGTATGAATACGATAAATTCGCTCCATTTGTTTTTAATAGCTGTGAATAGAAAATATATACATTTACTAGCCACCCAAAAAAGGAACTTGATTATAATGGATATTTTAAGAAAAAGAATGGTGATTTTTAAAAGTGTGACTAATTAATAACTGTGGTAGATCTGAATCAACAGACGCCTGCAGACTACAGTTGCTGGAAACTATAAATATGCCAGTAAATGTTCATACAGTTTTCTTGTAAGAACTGCAATTATACCTGATTCCTCCGACTGAAAGGTGCCCATAGGAGCTGCTAGCGGCTGAACTGGAGCGTGAATTGTTGATGTAGGCCACCAGGGAGTTGGGTGAGGTACGAATCATGGTCTGCAGGTCAATGCTAGCATCTGACAGTGGCGAGATGGACAGTGCCCTTTTTCTGCTGAGCCGGGGTGTCAACCTTGGGCTGGAAAAACGGGATACTGGAGACGGACAACAAGAAACACAAATGCAGAAATGTCACCAATTTTGCCTTTTGATATTTGACTTTTTTGCCACCAATAAATTAACTGCTTGCAAAATGGACAGCAAAATGAAGACTGTGAGGAAATGACAAAACTGACATTCCCCTAATATATACTCGTTCCTAAAGTGACCGGATCCACATACACTCAAATGTAAAAAATTTCAGGCTTTGCAGGAAAAATAAATGTTACAGAACACTGAATACACCCAAGCTTCCTAGCGGTATCTAACACTCCACCCATATTGTCCCAATTTGTTTACTTCTAGCTCCAAACCCCTATCTTTGATTGATGGTCTATGGCTTCATGTATGCCTATCTGGGCTAAATGGGTGCAGGTGTCATTAATAACAACAGTTTTTGGGATTTCATGTTGAGTGCCTTTAATGTGTAAATTCCTTGTGTAAAAACTATGCGCGGCCTCAATAGAAACCAGCAGTTATCCTGGACCATGTTCGAGGAAATGCTGAGCCGCGGGCATTCTAGTGGAGGTCACAGCTATGCTAAGCTAAACCCTATCTCCTGCATCTCTCTCACACACAGCTCCCCTATTTAACATTCGCATCCTCTTATGCATAATGAATCGGGGCCTAATCATTCTCAGTAATTACTCTGATAGGAATCTCTTTCAGCCGCTGTACTCGGGCAAGTTAAATAGAGGCAATTTGAACAAATTGATTTCAGAATCCCATTAAAAAAGAACAAGGCTGACTCACAAAGGTAGAGTTCATGGCCTCCTGCTAGACCTGTTTCTTGCGCTGTTTTCTCATTCTTGTCAAAAAGAGCACAAGAAAATGACGGGGTTCACTACTTTCCCATGAACTTAAAGAAGGCAATTTGTTTTTCCACACATACTGATGTGTATTTATTTCTTTTACATTTCTGAGGCATGCAACTCCCATTCCCACATAAGGCGGAGACAAATCACTGGTGGGGACCAACAGGTGCTGGTCCCAGTGTGAGGGGACGGAGAGCTGAGTTGGGTGTGTTCAATTACAACTTACAACAGGCATCATCAGAGGTGTGAGAGGCTGGAAACTCATAATAGACCCATCACGGCTCACCTAAGCACGTGCATAGTGACCTAACACACACACACATTTCCTGCATGTCAGCTACACTGCTGCCAATATGTTGCCAATCACGACTCTTTGCTGGTACAGCTCACAACCCCTCCAGCCAAATTAACCCAGGCACCGCCATAATCACCGCACCAGACCTGCAGCCATAAAGAAGGGGCTTACTTCCAAAGCTATTATGTTTGGAGGTGGCGAGTCGTAAAGCAGAGGCATATGCACTCAGTTAAAAGGCTCCCGGGAGCTTCAGATGGCAGACAACAGAAGTTGGGGGCCTGGAAAAGGAGAAAAAAGGCTGGTGGAGATGATATAGACATGTATCAAAGAGTTGGCAAAAACAACAAACGCTGCTCAGGAATGCGACTCCGTAGGGTTAATAAATAAACATGTCATCATCTCCCAGCCACACAGTGGGGTGGGAGTGGAGCAAAGGAGGGAGGCGGGAGGATTGAAGCAAAACTGGGATCATGAACGGGGACTATTTTTTTTTAAGGTGCACCCTTGCCAACAGATTTAATGGGAGATACATGTATTAATATTCCCCTTTATAAAGCAGGAAACAGGCCTCACAGCCTGGTGCCCTGGTAGGCTGGCGCCTGCCTCACCCTTCTGGGCACGGCGCCCACAGTGCCGCCCTCTACCCCCATCTTTAAACCGTTGTCTTCAATCTGTACATCTAATTCAGCTCAAAAGAATTCTCAGTGCCTCCAGCAACAAATTTTCGACAATGTTCGGTCAGCAAGCTCTTGTTTTAGCTCAGTGATCTTTCCTAATTTTACCTGGAACAACTTTCATTCACTCTGAAACTCTCACCACTTGGTAAAGGAGCGTTTTATAGGTGGTGGTTACGACTGAAAGGGTGAGCAGGTTCCGGCAGGGAGTGAGAAAACAGATGTTGCGCAGGCCGTGGCGACGCAGCAGTGTGTGGTAACGTGTGTGAGTGTGTTTGTGCGTACATATATGCGAGTGTCTGCATGTGCATCGGTGCTTTGTGGGCCTGAATCCTGGGCTGGTTGTAATTGTGGGATCTGGATTTATATAGAGGCATAATTACAGGCACACACTGATACAGTAAAGAAAAGGAATATTAAAAAAGAACCCGAGTGAGGAGTGTGCGTGATTATTTTAAGCATTTGCTTGTGCCGAAATGGTTTTGTGGAAAATGAAAATGCTCTAATTGGAGGGTTGTGCTGATCTCCAGAAGTTGCTAGCACTCGGTGTCGCTGCAGCCGGAGCCAATGGAGGGTCACTTTGCAGCACTGCAAAGAACTGGTCTGCAGCTTTTCCTCGTGTAACACTGATAACAAAACAGCACTGTGTGAAAAATATTTGTATTCATGGCCAATATGTGAGTGAAAACAGTTCTCTGAGAATCCACTGGCCTCTTGATAAGTTCATGGAGACAGTTAAGCTAATGCAGAGTTAGCCAACAGCAGAACGAGGAGTGGTGCGGATTGCAGCTGAGTTGGACCCACAAAGACTGCCAAGAAATTCAGCTCAGTGCCAATAAATCCTCAAACACGTAGTAAGAAATGCAAACCTTCTAACATCCTTGAACGTGTGAACAAACTGTCTCTGCTTTCGGAAAAAAGGGTTAGCATCTGTTTTGAGTACAGGACAGCAAAGCCAAGCCAAGAACATGCATACTTCACTGTGTTTTACTGCAACTAACTCTGTGGGTCAAAGATTTTCATTAAGAAATAACATTTATCTTCTCTCAAACAATTCTTAAGGAATTTTAGTTTGCATAGTATGCTGCAGATATTCAGCTTTGGACAGTGAGCACCATCATACGAATCTTGAAGTAGAGCAAAGATCTATTCACATATACAAGGGGAAAATATCAAGTAAATATTTGTTTCTAGGGAAAATGGGGGAAAATAGATCAATGTAAAAACTTGGATTTTAATGGTTAATGGTAAAATAAAATATGTTCAGTGCAGAGTGGCTTAACTTTTTTAAACAGTAACATCTAGATACAAAAGTAACACAAATCTGCAAACCAAAGCATGCTAGTTTTTCCAAATAAGAGTTTCTAATAATGTTTCTGTGCTTTGACAAGTGCTTTTAAAGACTCTATTTGATCCCAGCAGATAATCTTGAGCTTACCCACCTTGACCTTGAATAGAGGTATAACCACACCACCCTCACCACCATGACACCAAAGCTAAGATTTTGCCAGTCAGCCCCAAGGCCTCCTCATCTCCATCCACCCCCCAGTCCAACCTGAGACGGGGACTGTTTATTTCTCCTGTTAAATCGCACTAATACGAACACTGTGAATTTTATTAGCGAGAGGGTTCGCGCTGTATCCTCTACGAGCCCCCGGTGTCCAGCCCCAAGCCAGCGTTGTGTTTGCCATCGTGTTTATGCACACACTTCCAACCCATGTGCTCATGAACTAACATATAGTTAAGTGTTTGTGTAAGCAGTCTGAGGGGACCCCCCCTTCTCAACTCCTTCTCCCCTCACCACCACATCGGTACACAAATCTATGGCCCCCACCCCCCACCCCGCTACATCAACACTGAAATCTTTTTCCTCAGGATGGCAGACATTTACTTTGGCTGCTGCTTTTGTCATGGGAGCTTCAAGGTTTTCCCGCAAACTACTCTGATATTTCTCTGCCCACCCACCCCTCACATACCTGTGCATTCATATACAAACAGCCTTCTGAAAGCCTCCCAATGTGATACCATAATGTGACTTTATTTGCATCTATAGCAGTGGCGGTGTACCAATGCTAATAACACTTTAAAGTCTGTTCACTAACTAACTTCACTTTCCTTAGTCTTAATTCTACTGGGCTAAAGAGGCTAAGACCAACTGGTTTTATGGGCCCTAGTTTATCTTTTGTAATTTTAATATATTTATTATTTTGTATATTTATTTATTTATTAGTAGGGCTGGGCCATATTATACCATTTACGGTAACACCGGTTGAATGTTAGGCAATGATAAGAAAATGAAATATCGCGATAGAATATTGTGCATGCGCAGTGCCTTTGTTTTCATATGGACATGGTGGCGACGGAGAATGAGAAGGGCAAAAGCGGATCGTAAAAATGAAACAGATGAACCAGAATTGGTTTGTAAAAATGGTGCAACTTCAGTGATGTGGAACTGGTTTGCTTTTTGTCCGTCAGATAGGCACCAAAGCACAAGTTTTTTTGTAGAACATGCAAGCGGGCCATCATTATTACTGTATTTTTCAGACGCTAAGGCACCTTATAATCCAGTGTGCCTTATGTATGAATTCTGGTTGTGCTTACTGACCTTGAACCGATTTTATGTGGTACACAGCGCTCAGAAATTTGCGAAAAAATGTTTTAGTACGACTTTGGTAAGCTATGAAGCCGCACCGCTTAATGGATTGTCGGAGCATTACGGCTACTGTAGTCAGGAGCCTCGCGGAGTGATACGTACTGTGCTTCAACATAATATTACCGCATTGTGTGTGTATAAGGACCCCAAAGTGGCACCTGTTAAGAGACATGCGTATGAAGCGGATTTTAAACTCAAGGCTATCAGTCATGCAGTAGAACATGGGAACAGAGCAGCTGCGAGAGAATTCAGCAACAGCTGCTTGTTTAAGTGAAAATAAATTGATGGGGTTTTTTTTGCACTAATAAAGTATTTTGTCTCACATCAATTATATAATCAGTTATATCGTTATCGCAAATGTTCAAATATATATCGTGATAAATATTTTTGGCCATATTGCCCTGCCCTATTTATTAGCATTTATTTTTTGGTATATTTATTTGTAACTGTCTTTAGGTTTATTGAAGGGTGTTATACACATCTAAGTTGTTATTATTATTGTTATTTATTTATTTATTTTTACCATTATCAAACCCTGAAAATACGCAAAGGGCATTTAAAATAATATTCATATACCCAGTATCACCTAAACCTGAAAAATCATTCAAGCTTAGGCCTCATTTACAACTAGATGCATCTGTACAGATTTACAGTAAACAAAGGAATTCAGCGAAAACAATATAGAGATTTTTTCAAAAAATATTTTTTGAAAAATGCTAAATGTACAACTATTTTTATTTTAATGTCCTCCTGGTCTCCTTTACTTTTCTGCTGTTACACATTAGTTCATATTCATATTAGTTTCTCCTTTCCCAGGTCTCAGCCTCACTGCAAGTGCACCTCCACACACACAGAGTGGAGCAGAAAGAAACAGGAGAAGGGAAATAGTTGTTGCAGAATATGATAAAACTGTATATTACTGTTATGCAATAAAATAGCTTCCTTACAAATATTACACTTAATATAACAAGAAAGAATGAGAACGAGAGAATCACCACAATTAACTGAGTTTTCCAGTTATGTTGACTCACATAGGTCATACAGCTGATGGGATGTGACAGTTAGCTGCACACATCTTTAGTTTGGCAGGTGTAGCTCAGCGTAACAATAAAAAGGTTTTCTGATTTATTCATTTTTTTCCTTTTTGGTTTATGAGCTGGTGTAAAAATCTACTGAAAGTAGGTTAGTCGTGGGATTAGCTGTCACTTAAAGAAGCAACTGAAGAAACTTTTCTTTAACTCTAAACCAGCCAAGCTATTTTAATTAAAAGAAACTCTAAGAAACAATGCTAAATTAAACAAGCTGCAAAAAAATGCACATTTTTCATGGATGCGTCTTTGGACTTGAATGTACTTTTGTTATTTCAGCCCAGTCGATTTCTCACCAGATAACGACAGTGATTGATGTGTGAAAAACATACCACAAGCACCGATACTAACTTACAGAAGCAGTTAAGCGTTGCAGCGAGGCCTTCATGGCCACTGCTAACACTGTTTGCTTAGGAGACCTGTCCATCACCCTGTCATATGGCAGTCCTGAGGGAAGGGAGAGTCTTAACACAGTGGAAAAAATGCAATCATTTTGCTGGTTAGGTTTGTGTTTTTAACAGTCTGTGCCACTTCAGTCAGCGCCACAGCAGTGTCTTTCAAATGCTGTCATCCTCATCGGGGAGAAATTGGTGTGTTTAAGTTTCTCATCTGAGGTATACCCAACAGTAAATCCTAAAAATTCTTAAGTGGACCAGCAAGACCTGCAGTCCTGTCAGAAATCCTGTGTGCTCACAACTTTTCCAGCAGCACCCTTTTCACAGCAGCACCCAGTGTTTGGGGCTCTACTCTGAGCCTTGCTGTTCACTCATCCAGAGGGAAAACATGGGCTGGACGAGCCAAACTATAGGGTCACTGAGTGCTCCCAGTTCTTGCGGTGGGTCTGCTGAATATTAGTGCATAAATTGATTTTTAATATGGATTTTATCTGTGCTGCCTTCCAAAACTAACGGCAAGGGATGAAGCAGATATTTGCCACGTCCTCCTCCTCCTCCCATGTTCTAGCAGTAAATAAGGCTATTGATTCAGGCTGAGGCTGCCCGCAATGACCATTAGTTGGCCGCCTCGGTCAATGTGGTCCCTGTGCCTCGAGACTGGCAGAGTGACCCAAACCTGACCACATCACTCCGAGGATGGTAGAACACTAAATAAAAGCTGGTAGCTAGTGTGGACGTTGCAGTGAAGCAGGCGGTGGGGGTGTTGGGGTGGGGGTTGTGGCTACACGAGTAAACAACCACCCAAACAAGTGTGGGCATGGCAGCACAGCGTCGGTCACTGAGGTGGTGGGAGAAGGAAGAGGAAGGAGGAGGAGGGCGGGAGAAAGCGGTGGTCTACAGTTTCTGAAACCCCGCCTCAGCCTGCAGCTCAGCTCAGCTCTGTTTGACTAAGTGATTGAGGTAATTTAAAAGATTAATGTTCAAGCCATCGTGTACCTGATTTTCTCCTCTCTGCTGAGTTTTCCTACCTGTGTGTGAGGACGGCAGCTTTAGTGTCTTCTGGAAGCGCGACACTGCAGCAGGTTTTTTTCTTTTTTTCTGGGTGGGTGGTTGGATGGGATGAAAGAAAGAATGAGGGCTCATGAAGGGGGTCAGTGCCAAGCAGGGTGTTTGATTATCAGGCATCGAAAAGGCCGACTTTCCTCTCTGTGAGCTTTCCCTTTCTCATTCATGAGGGCTGAAGGTTTCTTGGAAGCGTTTCCCTGCTGAAGTCAAACGTCTGTTCTGGTGCCTGACTGTCACTTTGATAGAGGGCCGAGGTTCTGGCTGGCATCAAAGAACAGGCTGGCCTCTGTGAGTTTGTGTGCAAACACGTGTTCGAGTTTGTGAGCATTAGCCTGGCGGTTAAATTTCTGCCTGCCACAGAGTGTGAGTGTGTGTGTCAGCAATAACCTCCATGCTATTGCATAGCAGTATGTGCAGGATTGAGCCCTGCCTGATACAGAGCAGAGATGAAGGTATACCTCCATGCTGCCTCTTTATTGGCTACCCTGGACGTTTTTCTTTTTTGTCAGCTGTTACTCATAACGACATCACAAACACACCTGAAACACAATCAGAATTAGAGACTTTAAGGTAATGTGGTTTTATGAGATCCTGGCCTCTGGGCTTTCAGTGTTTACACACCCTCAACTAGCCTCGGCCCCCATACGTGTAAGTCTAAAAACCACTAGCTTTGATGTTGAAAGCTCTGCCATGAAAAAGCCTCAAGAGGAAGAACAAGAGGACGGTATCAACATGCCTGGTGCTGAGAACAAAGGACAACGTGGCTGTTAAATTTGGCTCTTAGTGTTAAAGTGGTGATAAAAGACAAGCTTGGGTTTCCGTATCAACAGGATGGTTGATAATATTTTGACATATCATGCTGGAAGCGCCGAGAGCTTCCACAGGTTCTGGTTTTGATTTGGTTTGAGGTTTTCAAAAATGCCTAATTATGAGATAAAAGTCTGCAGGCTAATTTTCAGCTGAACCAAACAGAACGATCCATCTTCTCCAGTGACTGATTTTCATGTCAGAATCTCCCAGTGAACCTAAATATTCTGTTAGATAAAATCTGGACAATAATTTGATGAATTGCTGTTGAAATTTGACCTCACAGTTGGAATCATGGTTTTTTCTTCTCTTCTGTGTTTTTTTGTTTTTATTTTTCCATGCTACCGCCATGGTGTCACTTTCCAATGTGAGCTCCAAAAGTCCAGTCCTGAACATGCTTACTTTTGTCTTTGCCTTTTTCCATTGATGTCTGATTAGGTCAACACACTAAATTAAGCAGTTTAGGCACTAAAATGATGTAGTTACAATTAAAAGAAACCCTGGTTTGATATAAAATACGCCTTTATGTAAAATTTGTTAAAAGTCTAGTGCCATCTATAATAAGCTTCTCCAACATTTCCTGAGTTACAGTTATACCTATTCTTGCATGCATCCTTTCATTTCCTCATCATGTCCATTTATGACAGCCCTGCATGCTAGACAATGGCCTTAAAGTAGTACATATATGACAATAAGCTCTGATCATGTGTCAGTATGTGTCAACTTGGGACTGGGACTTTGTGTTTCCCCTCCCTCTCCCTATCTTTGTAGGTTGTTATTTGCTCATCTTTTCAGTTCTTCCTGTTTTATTTTGAAGGTTATTTCCTCACGTGGCTTCCTGTGTCTGTTGATTCTACTCCTTTGTGTTATTTGCTGGTTTACAGAGTTTGGTTTCTTTTTTACCCCATGTTTACTTTTTAGGCATCCCACATTTACCTCTAGCACTTTTTTCCACTATGGAAACTTGAAATTAAATATTATAATTTTCGAACATACCATTTGGCTTCCTTAAAATGACCCTGTCTTAAACTCAAAGTATTCTTTCTCAGCTAAACTATTGATGCATACATTGATGGGTACAGTAAAAGTGTCAGTACAGTCAGCATTCCTCTCCTCACCATCCACAGGGCTGATGTAATCTGGAAGGTGAGCTGCGGCCGCTGCAGCTGCTGCCGCTGCACCACTCTGCATCAGCAGGTCACCGTAGGGGCTTCTCTGGCTGGCGCTGGCCATCAGGTAGTACTCTGCAGGGTTGGCTCCTGGAGGCGGTGGTGGGAGACTGAATAGGGCGCGGTCCTTCAAGTGTTCGTGGGTTACTGCGGCAGAGAAGAGAAACGAACGGAGAATAGATCAGCTTCTTTTTCTGGAAATAAAGATCAAAGCAAATACTCGCAACCAGCAAGAGAAATTGTTAGAATTCCCGCTCATCCCTCAGCGCAGAGGTCGTCGTAACCCTGTGAAGTGATGCTAAAGTAATTCTGACAAGTCAGAAGGGCTGAGCAAAATGGATTTCCTGTAATGAAGTGATATGTTCACAGACAGCGTTTGACATATCCCTCGACAGAATGACAAAAACAAACAGGAGAACAGCAGAGGAATCGAGTGCCCTGCTTCACAGACTCAAGATTCGTCCCTGCGTGTTCGCCCCGGGGCATGAGGCTTTCATTTTTTTTTTTTTTTTTGATGAAACAAGTCTGATGTCTTTGAGGCTTGAAGGGTTTGGGGAAGAATCTCTGGGGACTAAAGGGAAGCAGAAGAAGAAGGGGAGCAGGGCAAATGGGGGAAGGGGGAGGACCACATTCCTGCACCTCTTGTGTCTGACAGACTGAAGTCATACACAGAGTGCAGGTGCTCACGGACCCTTGCAATGCTGAGGAAGCCTTAAACGCTGCATGAGCAAAAGTAATATTGACGTAAAAAGTGTTAACACCTGCATCCAGTAAAGCAACGTTTAAAAATGTCATAAACTATAAGAGTGAGCGACAGATTGCTTTTACTTTTTCCTGCCCCCTCCCTATTCCTCCAGTGGGTGTGGGTATTTGGAGGAGACAGGGGTGTGGGCTGAAAGTGGATTAATATACACACTGGTGGAAACACGGGGGAAGCAGAGGTTGTACCCTCTCCACGCACAGACGCATAAAGCAAAACTGTGGATCCATCAGAAACTATTAGGCCATAGCTGTGGTAACAGCGCACAGGCAGCATGTTTGTGCTGCTGCAGGCATACTCCTGGTTTCTCCACGGCTGCCAGCTCACGTTACCACCGCCGCAGAGAAGCATTTTGTGTCTGGGTGTATGTGTGTGACCTCACATATGAACACAGAGGGATGAGGGGTAGCGGCTACGCTCCGCGGCCCCAGAGAAAGAAGACAGAAAGTTACGCTGGTCAAAAGTTGAAATGTTTTCCAAACTCAGCTTCGTTCTCCCTGTGCAGACTCCAGCTTCAGCACAGACAGAGGTCACATTCGAGGTTATTCTAAAAGCTGAAGTTAAACTAAAAAATAGAATTCACTGTTCAAAGGTATTTTAGTTAAGTGAAAAAGTAGAAAACAAAGAACTGTAATGCTGCTGTGTTCTCCTTAGTTTTAGTCTTTGTCAACAGACCAGCGTGAGAGGATTTTATTGAGTGTCTGCATGAGTGTGAATCACCTGTTTGTGTTGTTGTTGAAAGTGCTAAGAAAGCTTTCTGAAAGTGCTATATGAATAAATTTCTTCTTTGCTTATATTTTTTAATTTTGCTGCTGCAAACTCATATATTTCTTTTGACAAATAATACAGAAAATAATAATAGAGAATGCATAAATACACAAATAAACCCTAAAGCTACCACTCAAACTACTATAAGCTGAACTAAACAAATGAATCATTTATTCTGGTAACTTTTAAAGGCATCATAAAGTCCCTGCACAGAACCAGTTCAATCCAGTATTGTCAAGTAAAAACCCTACAATAAACCAGACTTCAAGGCGGTGTCAAAGGTAGAAAGTCATTTTGGAGACTGCTCCAAAGCTCAGCGAGTGATTGTCACAAAGCTGCCATGTTTCCCATCTATATATCCAACAGGTATTCAGAAATATTCTGGTGAAAAGCAAACGTCTTCCAGTACAGTGCTGAGCAAACATCCATGGATGTCTACAGGCAGTTTGTTTTACTCTCTGGAGACCAACCAACACTAGAGGAATGCTGCTAACACGGCTGAGGCTTTTTTACATGTAGTCAGACGTTAGGACGTCCTTCCTTTTACCTCTCCACACATACTGTAGAAATGTCAGAGATACATATCAATGCAACTACCTGATAGTAATTACATTTGCGTTTGGCATTATGAGCACAGACTTTGTATCACACCAAAAGCAGTTTTACAAACAGTCTTTAACACATGCATTACACCTAGGTAACTGTATCTGGAGTTTACACATGCTCCACTGAGCTCCATGCTTCCACAGGCTTTATTTATGTTCTGCTGAGCTGCAGAGTGCCCTCCATTTGGTGCCATACTTCCCCGCCTGTTTATCAGTGACAGCATCTCTTCCGCATTGCTTCTCCTGAAAGGTGGGGAGGCTTTGCTTTGCCAGCAGCGTGTGCTCTGTGATTTATTGGAGCTCGGTGCAGGCCTTGGGTTCCTCTCCTCTCCAATCGGTTGTCGAGGATGGCTCTGTCACTGTGTGAACTCAATAGTTCAGGCGCGCAGAGCGTTTGTGTCTGTGCTAATTTTCCACGGTCCCCCCCTTTCCGAACACACATACAAACGAGCGGGCACCGCAAAGCATGTGCCTGATACAACCACAAATCACCAGCATGCGCACACATGCAGAAACACCAGAGCATGCTTGATGAAAGGTGTGGGTCAGGACTTATGTAGGGGAGTGTATAAGGTGTAAGACTAATTATCACTGCTGGTGAAATAATCAGCTGTGTAAACTGCAGCCGAGCAGAAACACTTGGTTTATAGTTCACAGGATACATAAATTCTAAACCCGCTCAACTCTTGTCTCACCTCCTTAAGGCCGAGTTTCCAGTTTACTCTTCAGTCTGTGGTCATTACATACAGCAAAGAAGACTGAGGCTGAGTGTTTAAATCTTGCAGATGCATGGTGGTGACTGTAATCCAACAGAAGGTAGTCTCATCTTATTTTACTTGAGCAGATTTTAGAGATATATGTTATAAAGGTGCAAAAAAATTGTTATGAGCTTCTGATTTAAGTTGCCAGAATTATAGCTTGCACTCTAAGAGGATGAATTTACATAGAAGAGTGACTGGAGACTTTCAAACGAATCTCTTGTACTGGTAGTCCTTTTTCTGCCCTGGAGACTCTAAAAATTGGAGGTCCACTTTAACCAGAACCTGCACAAGGTGGCTGATGCTGCTCCCCTTGTAGCTCCCTAAGGCTGCAGATCAAAACAAAGTCAACAAGATGCAGTGCAAGATAGTGGAGGTGCAGTTCATCCATGGGATAATGAAGTTATTATTGTGGTGATATTTATTGTTGCAAAGCGTGTATCATACTGTTTATTCATTAATTTGAGAAAGTGTGTACGTGCCTCCTTTCATGTTCACACACACTTGCATGCACACATGCTCTCATCCTTTCCCTCTCCTGCCACACATGCTGTCTAATTGTGCAGGAAACTGCAATACGGTGACTCTTATGGATTGAAACAACTATAAGTGCTTTAGATTTCTGACTCGGTGAGCAAAACCCTCATGCAAGTTTATTCTAAATGAACCATAAACTTAATTCTGAATTGCACCAGAATGCAAGATGGACAATCAGTGAAACCTGAGCCATTTTCACACACAAACTCTAAACAATGTCCAATGTGTCCTTTCTTACAAATAACATACAGCAGAAAATATCTGACTATTATAAGAACTCTGGTTAGATTGTGAAGGAGGGCACAGGCTGAACACACCACTGTGAGTCTGCAGGCTGATTACTCGCACATATTCTCATCACACAGACTTTGTCCGAATCCCATTTAACTTCTTAGTCCACAGAATTACACACTTGCATCCTGACACACAGCTTCACAAGGTAATGCTGAGAAAAATGTACTCTGATAAACTTTAAAGCACAAGTTCTATTCAAATATACCAACATGGTTTAAGCTCCACCGCTCACTGACATTTTTGTGGTAGTGCATCAGGTCCACTGAGGGGGGAAAATCTTACCGTCAGCAGGGCTCAGTCCTCGGGCCGCTGAGATCATGGAGAGGGTGGGACTGCTATGTACTGAGCGTAGGTAGTGCTCCATGTGAGGGCTGACATACGGATGTGGAGGGCTGAATGGTGACTCGCCGGTCCCGGCTGCCGCGTGGGGTGACAGGCGAATCAGAGAAATATCTGAGATGACTGGACTGCCCGTCAGTCCAGGAGGTCTGTGGAGAGGAAGTAAAAATTGGACAAATATAAATAGCGGTAGAAAGACTTAGAGGCAAAGTGGATTAAGGGAAGGCGCAAGACAGACTGCGAGAAATCAAGGGAGAGAAAATAGAGTGCGTTCATTTGAATATTAGCATTGTTGTTATCTCCTGAATGATCTCCAGTGGTATGTTCATAGACATGTCTTAACTTTTGTGTCTTCAGTCCAAATCCATTTACACCCTTTCCCCTCCCCAGTCACACAGCTAATACATAATAATCCCCATTTGTTCACCTTCTCCCATTAAGCCCTAAAGCTACAGACAAGTTGAGACCAAGGACTTCAACTGCAAGGCTACGATGAAGTGTGTTGTATCTGTTCGGGTGGGCAAAACTGCTGGGTGTCTCAAATCAAGTATTACAAGGAGTGTGATAAGAGGACACAAGCAGATGCTTAAAGCCTTAAGTGGTTCCCTGTAGCCACATTCGGCTGGAAGTTTGTCTGAAGTTCTCCGTCAGCCTGCCGGTCAAATTGGCCTATACAGTAAATTTGTTACCTGTGGCAGGTAATTGGCAGCTGTGCTAGCAAGAACGCAGACAAGTAGGTGTTGTAATCCTGAGCTAGATAAAACTGTCTGATAGCCGCTGGCAGTACGACACAGCCCTTTGAAGGGGCACTAGTATTTATGTCGGCCAAGTTTGCTTTAGGCATGATAAGTGGCTTGTTTTTCCCTGAGTGTGTGGTACGAAAACCTGGCACAGATCCAGCCCTCAGAAACAAACTTGAGCCTAAGCAATGATTACTAAAATGCTAAATGAAAGAGGGTGGTTATATTACTAACTAGTAAATTGTCCATCAGTATGTTGCAGAAATCAAAGTGAGACCCTGTATCCACTTGCTTTCATGAACGCCCAAGAAGACATTCGAAAAGTTTCATTCTCTGTGATCACGTGGGAGCGTCGCAGCCATAGGTCATCAGTCATTCATACTACAGTCAGGACAGAAACAGGCACTGGGAGGAAGATGTGGGTAATAACTGTAAGACAGCCCTGAAGACAGCGGGGACCTCCCTTTCTTAGAAATGACCAGACTAATGACTCACTAAAACTGTCAGCGAGTTTGAGGAGGGCCTTGCACAATGAGTCTGAGCAAGAAATGATTAAAGTTTTGGCCACCATAAGGCTGCTTTTAACCTCTTAACATCCCGCAGGTCTTCAGCAACCTATCTGAGGTTAGAGTTGGGCTTTTTTTGTTGCTGTTGTTTTAGCCACATGCTAAATAAGCAAATTTTGTTGGCTATAAACTATACAATGTTATATAAGATTTTCCATTTGGGTGGTCCGATTAAGCAAGTGTATAAAAAGGAGTGGCGTGTAACTGACCCCAGATGAGTTGTCAATGACCTGTTGGATGTTAAGAGGTTCAAACTGAATGTTGAAATGTTCCCATTTGGTCATTTTGTTCCCATATTAGGCCTTACTTTACATGTTCAAGTGTGTGATTGAAGTGATTTTATGCTGGCCTTGTTCAAATCTGTCAAACATTACACACTAAATGCCTCGAGTTAGCTCTCTCGTTCACATAATCTTCTCATTTTCAGTTAAATGCATCTGTCAGCAGCACTCACTAGAACAATACAAAGTAATAAAAATAACAGAACTGCTCTCTTTACGAGTGACGCCAAGCAAAGTCTGACACTTCAGCATCTCCATGGCTGTTGTGTGAACAAATGAGTGTTTATATGTGTGGTTTTGACTTTGGCAGCATTGACTGCAGGCTGGGTACACGACGTACGTGTGTGTGTGTGTGTGTGTGTGTGTGTGTTAGGAATGGTTAATCTACACAAAATGGTTTTTTTTATGGAGGTATAACCTCATTTATCAAAGGTTTACGGATAAATCAAAGTTAATGAGGAAAAATCAAAAATCAGGCAGGATTTGATGAAATGAGTGTGACTGCTCCCGGTTGAAACTCCTTTCTGTGGCTATGAAAGGTGGGTCAGGGACCTGGTAAGGCTGAGACATCCCCCTCACCCCATCCTCCCTTCAGAATTTCCCTGCTCAGTCTCTCTTTCAGTGTATCTGTGCGGCCGCCAACCTGCACCCGGGCCCAGCCCTGCCCAGGCCCTCGCTCCATTTCCAGTAAGCGCCTGCAGACTGCCGGCCTTGTATGAGGGCCAACTTTCTGCCGTCCCCTACAAACAACCATAAAGAGCCCTCTGTTCTGGACGGGAGGGGAGAAGTGAGAAGAAACAGACCCTCCATACACAAAAACACGCTTTGCCCAATCTGCCTGTAAGCAGCATACAGAGAGGCTGGCACTGCCTCCTCAGATTAGTGCCTGGGTGCTTCACTGAAGGACTACCTGGGTAAGCTGGCACTGGTGCTGGCTCAGAGTGGACTCAGAGCCCATCATAGTAACTGGGAATCCCAGCGTTTAGCTAAATAAAAAGGCAATACGATGTTTCCTGAATGGACAGAACAGTAGAAATACCTGCCTCAATGCAACACAGGACTCTGCTGAGCATGTTGCATCTGTACCTCCATCCTGGATTGAAGCTGAGTCCATAATAAAACATAGTCAACTTCATTTAGGTTTCATAAGCTACATTAAATCATAAAATCTGTAATAGAGGGCAGATATCTAAGCCAAAATCTGCAGATATCTGACAGTTTTTGTTTATGGATACAAATGCATTAAATTAAAAACTGCATAAAGATGATAGCTGATGGTTTCAAGCCCTTGTTTTTCTCCCTTTACCTACTTACCTGCAACCAAAGAATGCAAACATGATCAGAACACGAAGAAAGTTAAAGCACAAAGCTTTTTAGTACTAAATATCTCAGCCACTGATGCTGCACAGTCATTTGTAGGTGTGTCATTATGTTTATGGACATAAGGTCAAATGAGCTGCCTTTAATTGTAACCACTGTGTGTTTTCACTGTTGTTCACTGAGTGCAACAGAGTTTCAAATGTGAACTTCAACCCATCCTCTTCCACTTATCCAGTTCAAACTTGATTTGAAAATAAATGTATTTAATTCCGGTTATAATAAAAATGCCAAACTCTTTATGCTCACCTATTTTCCCACATTTTACTTTAAACCTTTATCCATCAGCAAAGTTATTTGTTTCTTGGCTGACAGCAAACCCGCGTGCTGACACACAATACTCGAGCTGCAGTAAATCACTCAAACAGCCAAAGAGTGTGTATGAGGCCATGATAATAAGGTGAAATTTACTGCCCCTGCCTGTCAGGTGGTTGCAAATAATAGTCCTGCTTGGCAGGTACCATTATTGAAGCCTTGTCGGTCCACCCTTTTTCTGACAAGATGTTACTTGAAGTCTGTGTGTTTTCCTGAGGCTCCAATCACAGAGGCTTAATAGCAAGCTCTCTGAGGAGCTCTGAGCTCTGGAGGAGCCCTGCGTCTTAATCAGGAGCTGCCACTTAAAGAGATTTCCATCATACCTGAACACTATGGGTGGCTACCCAGTGGAAATAGACTAAGAAATGGAAAACAGACCTAATACAGATGTCTTGTCATTTGTCCTGGTGATGATGATACTTGAGGAGAAAAAGAGACAGAGAGAGGGATAGGAAGCCAGTGTGAGCCGGTAGATGACATGCTTTCAAGCAGGTAATTGCTATTTGTCTCTGTGTTCTGTACTGTGTGATTACATGCTCTCTGTTGTTCCATTGTTAAAACGCTGCTGTGAGAAAAAGTGATTTGGACAAGGTACGGCTTGTTGAGCATATGAGTAAGTGCATACCACAGAGCATGTACATTACAGCTCTGGTGGTGGCAGATTTCACTACGATTAGTTGTGAGGTAAAGAAAAGTGGATAGTTTTTACTGGCCAGAACAGTTCCAGTCCAATATCATACAGAAACAATAAGTTAAGCAGTTCTGTAATAAAGGCAAACATGCTCTTTTTGCTTTGGTCTCCCTTCAATTTCAGCCTTTAAACACAAATGTGCAAACTTTATAGTTTTTATTAAGACTGTGGGGTCAGATGAATTTATCATGTCAGACTTTCACAAGCCAACAACCCAACAGGCGCTGATTGGTCAAGTGTGCGGAGGTAAAAAGTGAAAAGATTAAACTGAACAGAAATATACTTGTGCTGCCTGTTAAAGGATTTGAGGGAAACCCTGTTTAATTAAGAGGACCCAGAACTCAAAAAAAGCCATTCAACCAATCTGATAAATCTCTAACAAGAATAAATGTCTCAATCTGGACTGTCTGTAGCCACTTACAAAGTCTTTGTGCAAATAAAGATTCTAAAAATGATCAGTTTTCTTTACCACAAGATGCTGCCCATTTCTGTGTTCCCGGGGAGGTCACATAGAGTAAGCTCCCCTTCTGACTCCCTGCCCTTTTAGCTGCCCAACAAGTTAGTGTTTGCCTCTCTGGCATTTTCCCTACTGGCTCAGGGTGGGATGAATTATGATGCACCACACTCCCTTCTGTACTTCTGGGCAGCCAAGGCGATCAAGATAAATCACCACGCTGCCCCACAGGGGACGTGGTGAGATCCTGCCTGGGATGTTTTTGGGGCCCTGATCAGGATGCTGAGGATTTGGAGCTGATGTGATACTGCACTCCCTGAGAAGCATGCACTGTGCACACAAAGGAGAGGCCTTGTGGAACTATGTCAGACGATTGGATAATAAACTAAAACGAGATGGGATTTTACAGTGGGTAATTATCCATTATTCGGCTCCGCTACTGTCACATACCATTTAGTCTTTTCCGAGTGTAAGAAAATTACACTGAAACCATGCGATAAACCGTGAAAATTTCAGCCTATTGATTCGCAGTATCCCGCTCTTTTGATTGATGGCTCTCTTGTCTTTTCAGCCGCACATTCCTGGCTGCAACTCAGGGGAGCCTCCGAATTCAAACATGAGCCGTGACAATGAGTAAGTCCTGGAGCCAACAAGAAACAACACAAGATACCAACATGTCTGTCAAAACCACCGAAAACCAATCGTCGGAGTCGAAAATCCAAAGTCCACCCTACCCCGCCTCGCTCCATGTTAACCAAACCAAAACAATGAAGGGGAAAAAAACAGCAGCCCAAATGGCTCATGCGTAAACTGTATTTAATCAACACATTCCGAGCTGCGGGGCTGCGGGCCGTCAGCAGGCTGATTGCCTGGTGAGCAGCACCACATCTGTTTGTGTACAGGGGCGGTGTAGGCCACAGCTCTGCCACACAAAAACCTTGGGCATATTTCAACTTTTCAGTGCTGCAATTTGCCCCCAACTGCTTCCCAAAAAGCATAAATACAGGCTGTGGAATGAGCGGGGGATCTGTTTTTCTCATCCACGGCGTTGTCATTGAGGTTCTGGGAACGGAAGGCTGGATTTCAGATGCTAATTACTCGGTCAAACGTACTGGCACGGTGGCTGGCTCTCCTGGCTTGTGGGTTTGCACAGAAGATGCACATATGCAGCAAACAGCACACAAGTACTGTATCAAAGTCCAAGTTCTACTGTCCGCCCACCAGAAGCTCTTCCTAATGTGTTTCAGAGCCAGCTCAGATATGACACAGAGACCACAGTGTGACGGTTGCTACTTTTAAATCTTGGACCAAGCCTTTAGAAATTTGCTGAAAAATGCACATGACATTGAAAGCCTGGGTAATTCATAGAAAGTTGATTCATACTTGGCCTAGATATTGTTTTATAACAGTAGAGGACAAGGAGAGACTCAGTAAAACGATCTAACAGCGTCGCTGACCTCTCCACTGTCAGCATAATGAACAGAACAGATATGAACCCCTTTCTATGGCATCCTCCAGGACTATACCAGCCTTTTGTTCTGTGGAGATTTGAGCAAAGGATCACTTGTGTGATTCCAATATAGCCAATATAGGTCACAATACCAGCTTGCACAAATATCCTAAGTGACTGTAGCAAGGAGCAGGCAGTGTAACATGTTCAGCCCTGCGATACCTACAGAATCACAGGATGGAAGAAGTACTGCAGGAACTACATGATGGCAGCTTTTATAGAAAGGCCTTCAGACCTCATTATGTTATATGCAAACAGTAATGAAGGATCCATCAAAAAGGATGTGCAACGTTGACACTCGGGAACCATCGTGACCGACGAAGTTCCGCCAGCAGGTGCCCTGCGCCAACGGCTTGTTCCATTTCTCCAGGACAACACGCGGTAATTAGGTGAATTTGGTGCGGGCCGGGGCAAAGACAGCTAGATCAAGGCCTTGATGAATTAGTGGGAGCAGTCTGTCAGAGTCACATCACATTAATCACAACAAACCGGGTGCACAACCACACTCTTGCCCCCCTCCTTTCTCTCGCTTTGCTGGTGATGAATAGCTCTGCCTTTACCGTGTATCACCTGATCTGGCTGAATTTAAATGTAACAGCACAATTCTCACAAAACCTCTATTGATCTTATTCCTGGGTTCCCTTCTAGGGTTCGAATGTTTTAGATAAGGATATGAAAGCGTGGTAATGTTAAGCAGGCCAGGGTTTTATGGTATGCTACATTCATAAGTCACAAAATAAATGAATCTTTGTTTTTAGGTCAGGTTAGAATATATGTGGTAAAACTGAGGGGAAAAAAAACTGGACTTCCACCCTGTTATAACAAACCATTCAATCAGTCAGTGCTCTTATTTTCATTTAAAGGATACAAAAAAGATGTTGCTGTGTTGCAGAAACACTTTCTTTCAATGTTTGGACCACTTTCTCGGTAGAGCTCACATTTGTGTGATGCCAGCACCAGAAAGCTTCCTAAGTCCTAAACCATGGTCCACGAGGGCAAATACAGGATGACACATTCACAATTTTGAAAGCCATCTAGTAGACTGGATTAGATTCTTTAATGGGGTGATTCTCTTGACCGTGTCTGCAGTGGCAGCTGGCTTTACTTTCCAAGTGCTTGTGACGTCCCACGTGTTACGTACATACATAACACCAAGACACCTACGGTATATTTTTTATTGCCACAGCAAGAGTGCTGGATGAAGTGGTGGTGAGATAAACTAACTGACATGTCACACCGAGACAACTTTACATTTCACCAAGTCCTCCAACTAAATCACGCTAGTCGTTTGTTTTGACTGGTAGCCGCTTTTACGCTGCTAGAAATGTGAGTTTTCCATGTTGAGCTCCATCCACAGGTGATGACTTACTGAGCTAATTTAGTTGCACCGTGTAAAGAGTTATTACAGCTTGATGATTCATGTGATCTAAGATGTGTTCAAAGTGTCATAGTTTTATAGCGAGCCTCGTTATAAGCAAGCGGTTTTGTTTGTTTCTTTTTGTTCTCTGCTTATTTTCAGCCTTCCTTAATGGTATGTATGTCTTGTATTTTTTCAAAGAATATAAAAAGAATACAAGTCCTTTTAATTTGGGTTTGTTGCACAGCACGATTCCCAAACTTTATGACAAGCCCAGGGACATAAGCTATAACTGTGAACCATTAAGAACCAGAAAAATGTTATGACTTTACCCCATTTTACCTGTTTAGCTGATATTCACTTACTAAGAGTCCGCTACGAATGCCACACAGAATGTGTTGGATATTTCTCTCAACCCCCATAGTTGGCTGGAAATAAAGTGTTTCAGAACACATCAATAGATACCTACCCGTGCATTGAATGGAGTGGGTGTGGCTCATAATGGTACCGCCCCTCGTGGTGCCGCATGTCAATCGGGATAGGTGTGTGAAAAGTGGGGAAAAGGTGGTGTGCCCCTGTAAACACAAAAGACAGAGAAGAGTTAGAGACAGCATTTCTTAATGATCGCCAAAAAGCTGGAATACAGTTACTGATTAGTGGCCGCTCCATTTTACAGTTCCCATAATGCAGCAGTAATTAAAACCGACCTGTATGTGCCTGAAGAACCTTCATTAACTGCTCCCTCTCCGCCCAATAAGACCAAAGGAAGTTTTACACAACAATGAATGCTGCTTTATGTGTCAGACAAAAAATGCACGAATCTGCCATTTCCTGCCATAAATGCTCTGATGGCTCAAGGGAAGTCTCATTAGAACAGCCGTTTTTCATTAATTACTGTCATTAGAGCAGCAGATCATAGGAAACCTTACCGTCATGATTTAAGGAGGAGGAGAGCTCTAATCACACATAAAGGCCGGCTAATTCTCTCCACTTTAAAATGTTTACATCTCAGATCTTTGATGGAGAAAAATATCTCAGCGGGAATCTGACTGGCAAATCCAGTTGTTTGTTCACTATAAGAGGAAAAAGACAAAGAGTTGTGTAGCTCCACTAGGCTGATCTCGGGAAAAAAAAAGGATTTCTGTCCTCACAAGGACGAGTAAGCCCAAGACCAGAAGGGTTAAAGGTCAAAGCAGATCATTATCTCAGCCTAAGAAAAACACTGGCATCAAGTGTCAGGGGGAAACTGGTGTAGCACCAATGGGACGCGAAGACATATGTACACATCTTCAGCCCAAATTTAACCAGTGCAAGAATGTCCTCCTCACTTTGTTTCACTTCTTAAACTTACAAAACTTTTTTATTTCTGTCATCGGACAGAAGTTCTGCAGTTTCACCTGTTAATGAAAAATGTTTTTTTAAACTTGCTGTGACAGCAGCTGGGAATAATTAGTATTTATGGGTTTTGTTTTTTTATGAAAAAGAGCAACAGTTGTGTGTATATTGTATAAATATAATATCATTTCATTCAGTGTTTGCATTGTTAACAACACCTTTCTCTATGAGATGTGCCTCAGGTGTGCTAATTCACTTTAGCCAGCACTGTGAAAACAAGGTGTGTAACAGGACTCTGGGCCTGCAGGCTATGGCTAAATACTGGATGTTGTCTTTAGGTGACGGCAGTTACAAAGACAGACATTAACCCTAATAGAGCCTTTTGTTAGTGTGACTGAGGCAATCATTGTGATGTTGCACCATCTTGTTCTTGGTTAATTTGGATTGGCTCACACATGACCGGTGGAGGACAGGTTCCCTGAAGGCAGCTCTGAACTGTATAACATTTGACGGGAGTGGAATTTTTTTAAGACCACGCATTAACGCTCAGCGATTATTTTACCCTTTGAAAACAGACTTTAGACAGGCCCGGTTTTACTGAGGCATTGCCCTAATGACGCTGTCGAAATCATGAGATTAAGATAAGAATTGTACAAAACAATTTAAATAGATTTTGAACTGCAGTGCAGCACACCCATATCTCTAATTTTACGGCTCAGAAATTATTTAAAAAATGCTCATTTTTTGGTGAATTCAATTCTTGGGTTTTATTTGGCTCTTACTTTGCACCAATTAGCATGTATATGTATCTATGTAATGCTCCCATACGGTCTATGGATATGGCTTAATATCCAGGCTAGCTAGCAGTTGATAACACAGAACTCATCTCATCTATAGTTAGTCCGGCTCAGAGAAACCAACACGGTGGCAGTCAGAAAAGCTAACGAGACTTTACCCTCTGGTTCTGACTGACATTTTAATGTCCTGATGTCTATGCCATTGTAATAATGTAGTCAAAATAAAGCAGCCACACATATATAAATGATCTACACAGTGCTACAAGGTTTTCATTTGTAAGAAATGTGCAAATTCTAAAAAAAGAAGACATTATTAGTTCAGAGAGCAGTGGAAAAAAACCCCTGTAGATTTTATTAA
This sequence comes from Oreochromis niloticus, assembly GCF_001858045.2. NCBI lineage: Eukaryota > Metazoa > Chordata > Actinopteri > Cichliformes > Cichlidae > Oreochromis > Oreochromis niloticus. The sequence goes on along the minus strand of NC_031987.2, from coordinate 9,744,610 downwards.
TCGCTGAATGTGCCCGGTACAGTGAGACATGATCTAGAAGACAAACTGAGTTGTAAAAATCTGTCTGGTGCCTCTTCTCCTCCTTGAACTGTAAAGGCCAAGGGCTTGTTGTTTCTATTGAGACTTATGCTGCTGGTTCTCAACCACTGACCTGCCCTCATTTTATTTATTTATTTATTTTTGAGCGAGACGGTCAGCCAAATCCAAGTCAGCTTCTGGTTACTAAGCCAAAACAGGCACCCAGTAAATGAGCGCGAGAAACTTAGAGCTGGGGAAAAGAAGTTTGAGCTTTGTTTCACAAGTGGAGTCAGTAGAAGTTGGTGCTTTGTGTGAGGGGTGCCCCCTGCTTGTGCTTCCTGGCACATCTCTGGTGAAGAGGATGATGAAGCTTACTTTTTCTTTACTTATTATATTTGCGCTGTTCTGCAAAGCTAATGTACAGTGATTAAGTCTTTTTTGGATAATGTATCACATTCTACAGGAAGAAGTCTTGGTGTTTCTTCTGTAACGACTAATGCCCAAGACATTAGAGAAAATACATGCACAAACACTAAAAGAACCAGCACCAAGCAGAAGCTCCAGAGGCTGCACGGAGCCTCTCCCCACCCCCTCCCAGGATGGTGCTGCTGGATGTGAGGGTTATAAGGGCTGAGCAGGACCTTCCATCACCCAGACAGCTGCATTGTTTGCTGGGCTGCAGGGACAACTACCGACAGGTACACGGCTGGGACGATTCACACGCCTCAGCTTCTTGATTTACCGTCCGTCTGTCCCCTTTGGGCGTGCTGGCATGTGGGGTTACTCCACCCTGGGCTTCATATAGCCAAAACTGTGTGGACGGCATTAGCACAGTGTCCCAAAAGCAATCAATGTGCCAGAGAGATGGAGGATAAAATAATCACAGTGACAACTTTAGATTTACTTACACAGCAAGATTGTACCATGGATTTACTGCTTAAAATGTGATTTATTCACATTTATTTATTCAGATAGAAGCCTTTGTGTATTTTAACTGCATTGTGGTTTCTGAGTGTTTGCACAAACACACATTTAGTGGATCTCTGACATCACAAGTGTTTTGCTTCTGCTGTGTCATTGCAAACAGTTTAGAACTCAGCATCTAACATTATATCTAAAAGTACATACCATGGAATAGCCGTAGGATAGTTAGTCAACTATTTTTATTATATCATTCATTTTCCAAGTCATAGTTAGGACTCAATATGCAGTTAAGTGTGTCGTGCACAGAGCACTGAGGGACTTTTGTTTTGGCACAGTCTTATGCAACACAGTCCCACTGGAGTGGACATGTGAAATATCAAGTTGTGTTCTTGCGCGTGAATTTCCCCTTTTTATTTTTACTCACCTGAATATGATCTTTTATCAGATCGGTCTGATATCTACTTATTCACTGTTTAACAGTTTTCCACTGTTAAGAATATAACAGTAACAAGAGCGACCACACACAATAGATGATTTCTTAATAGAATTGTATGATTAAGTTAAAAAAAAGAGCATATGTGTTAAAATGCAATCGTTGCCAGTTTAGAGTTGTTTGCCAGGATTTACATGTCCCACTGAACCCCTCACAAACAAACACTAAACAAACTTCCTATTGAAATACATAAGTTACAAACTATCGTGAACAAACATCCATTTCATGCCGTGAGACCGGGCTGTCTTATCTCATGAATCAAACCAGGCCACAGGGACTTTTGACCTGGACTCGTTTTCAGTCTTCACATCTGCTCTGAACTCTGGTAACATGTTTGTTTTAAAACTGAACAAATCTTTGCTCCTTCATGACCCCCATAAGAAGGCTCCAGACATGCTAAACATCCTGCCAAGCAGCAGGAAGAGCCCAACATCCACCCCTTCTTTTTAGTTTGCATCTTGAATCCTTGGTTTGATCTCTCACTAAAGACAATGGCAGGTGTTCGATGTCAACAAAGGCTACTTCGAGTCTCATGACTCAGGGAAGGAAGAAGGAAAAGCACTTTTGCATTATGAAGTCCCAGATCAGGACCACGCTGAAGTGGAGAGCGGATTGGGTTCATATCTTTGAGGAAGTACTCAATGATAATAATAATAATAATACCCTGAAAGGCCAGAGCAGGCCAGGAATAATTTTCAGGAAAAAGGCTTCTGTTGTGCTTTGATAGAAAGAGGCAGGGAGAAAGACAGAGGGGGGGGGGGGGGGGTAAAGCAGAGAGAAAGAAGGAAGTGAAAAGCAGAGGAGTAGGAGAGGTGGGGGTGCGCGATTCAGACAGGAAATTCCACTAGAAAAAGTTGGCCCTCGTCCTAACTACACAGCACCGTGCCAACGGCTATACACAAACGCTCATGTGCTTGCATACACACTCACACTCACAATTACACAGACAGACACTGATTTGTTCTGCAGTTCGGTCTCCGTAAGCAGACGTCCAGAAAGTGACTGAGACAAACGTGCCGCTCGGAGCTTCAACAGAACTGCCTTTTTCAAACACACACACTGCAGCAAGTGCTATGCTCAAGGTTAATAAAAAAGTGTGTGTTTAGCCTAATCCGGGAATCCTGCAGTACACACACAACATGAAACCTGCAGGTTTAATTTGCAAGACTTCGCTTCCTCTAGGGCAGTACATGGGCGAGTGATGGCGACAGAGGGATTAGAGGCTTACAGGAGAGCACGAAAACCACTGCCATGTTTGAAAGGAAGTCTTAACAGGGTGGCTCTTTACTTTTAACAGCCCTCAGGGAAGGTAAAATGATACCTTTTTTATTGATAGGGGGATTCTGGGCAGAAGGTAAGTGGATTAGGCCAGTGGTCTTCGTAATGACACAAGATGGTTTGAGCGGAAATTCATTAGTCCCTGTGAACTCCTGCTAAGTCTGTAGATGTTATGATGTACACACCAAAACGCTCGCAGCCTGGAAGCACTGACACAATTGTTTTCCAGAGGTTTTAAATCATCAGTGTAACTCTGTTATGGAACATCAGGATATTGGATATTTCAAACATAATAATGTCCAGTACAGGTTAGATTTGGTGCTGGATCCTAATACTTCTGTACTGTAGACTAAAGTTTTTTTTGGTTGGACAATTTAGTCAGTTTTGCTTCTTGGGATCAGATAATATGCAACATTTAAAAACTTGTGCTCATAGTAAGTAATTATTGTAATTCTTAAAGCTGGTTAGAAAAAAAAGAGTAGGGATGTAATAATAGGTTGGTCAAATTACATTATCAGCTTTTAGCTCTGTTTGGGTCTCCAAGTCCTAAAAATATAGCAAGGCTTTTATAGTAGGTTCCTGTTTGTTGAATTGAAACTGAACCGAAACAGGAGAACTGCAGTACTGACCAGCACGGCTAGAACTGCTCTACATATGAATCATGCGCATCCATCAGAAATCTCTCAAGTTTACCAAATTTATTTGTACAGACTGTTGTATGGATGCCGAAGGATGCTTTGGTAGACTTGAAAAAAAGTGTTGAGCTGGGTCCTAAACTTTGCTGATCAGGAGAGTGACACAAGAAAAAGCTGAGCATAAAGGTGACGCTCAGCAAAGAGCTGTTACAAACGGAGCCAACTGAGTTGGTGCAGCATCTGACCAGGATGATTCCTAGATGCCTCCCAGGAATTTCAGTGGAACTGGGAGGAGGCCTGGAGCATACTGGGTGATTATGTCTCTCAGCTGCCTTGGTGTCCATCCCACCAGAAGAGGAACTGGAGGAAGTGGCCGAGGAGAGAGACGTGTAGGTATCTGTGCTGATACTGCTGCCCCCGTGACCCAAACCAAGATAAACGAATGGACAGTTGGATAATTGTTTATATTAAAATTTCTGTAAATAGGCTGACATCTATTGATATTCTTTTTTTTATGATGTACTGTGTGCATGTGAGTGAGTGATTAAAATCTTAACAAGTCTGTTGCTGATCCTGTGTTTATGTCTCATTGCCATGACACCCCCACCCCCACATATGCTGAATCTACTCGCCCAGACCTCTGCTGCCTCCGATCCTGTCCCGGCGTGTTTACAGATCCCTCTCAGGCCCAGCTGGCTTCTCTCTGCTGTGATTAGTCTCTGTCAGTTCAGCACGTCTGCTTCGGCCAATCACTCCTCAGTCTTAGCTTTAACCCCACGAACCCACCACCAGTATGATCCATCACCTGGGCTACAAGGTGCTGCACCGCCTCCCCTAATTGTTCTAAAGACTGAGCTCTACCAAGACCTTATCTCACCTGGGTTGCCATTAGCTACTGAGCTAATATCTTGCTTTGGTGTAAAAGAGGTGCTGAGGGAAACAGGAGCAATTTTGTCAGTTTTACCTCCAGACTTTTTCCAAATTTCCATTTTTAGCTCTTTTTCTAAAGAACACTGGCTACATTTTTGGCTCTCCACCCACTGAGACTTATAATGGACTAAAAACACAAATATGATATGCACCACTAAGCCTGAATCGTGAGATTTAGCAGGATTTGGTGTATCCTGTGCTAACATTCAGGTAGCCTACAGCAGGCCTCTCTCTGAAGACTGATGGGGTGTCGGGATAATCAGCTTCCTGTACAGACTTCTGATTTATTGCCCGGCCACTTTAGAGCACAGGTGTGAGGCAGATCAGGTAATTAACACACTGGGTTTGTCACCGTTGTGGAGGTCAGGAGGATGTAAGGAAAAACCGGAAGGCCCCCTGTAATTGTGTTTAACATCCAGTGGAGTGAGACTTGACATAATGGGGTGTCGCAACCACATTTTCTGCGTTTTCTACTTATCAAAAACTGAGTTTATGCACGACCTCTGTCCGGTCCAAACAGTGTTAGCGAGCACCAATCAAGTCAAGTAACCTCAAACGGCAAGAGCTGGCAGGAAAGCTTTGTCTGTCTCCCATGAGCCCTTTAACCTCTCATACACAGCTGATGAAGAGGCTGCCAGTTCACACAAAGAGCGTCCTCAGCGGTCCTATGACAGCATCCTTTACCCAAAAGCAGCCACCCCGACCCCCCTGAATTACAAACTGGGCTTTTTTCTTTAAAGGAAAGAAGGGGAAAGACAGAGGAAGTGCCCAAAATGGCATACAATGTGTGGGAGAAGGAGGCAGCGGACATCAATCTAAAGCTGTCCCAGCTGGGGTTCACCCCGAGGTGAGGTGTCCCCCATGGGTAAGCTGCTCCCCAGGTCCCGGGAGGAGGCTGGGGAGTATCTCTTGGACAGACCTGGTCTCCATCAGATTGCCTGTCTTTGGTCTTCCAGAAGGATACACACTTCCCCTTACTGAAGACACAGGCTTAGAAAGGCCAGAGGTAAATTGTTTCAGAGGAAAAATAATTTATGTTTAGAATAATTTATATTGCTGAAAATGTTTATATCCATCAGCGTGGAAGTTATATTAAATAAACGACTGATGTCCATTAGTTTCATTGAGACATTAATAGCAGCAAAGTTTACAACAGCTCTAAAAGCAGGTGGGCCATTTCAGCCTTGACTGCAGGACACAGCCAACATCCTTCCACTTTGCTTAAATGCATGTTTGCATTAGAAAGCTACACAGTATAAAGAATTCACTGTACTGTACTTATTTGTTAGGGTTGAGTTTTGTTTTAGTCACATGTTTAAATAGAGAAATTTCATGAAGCTGTAAGGCGTTTTCCTTCAAATGAAGTCTCACAGATGTTCCAAAGAGGCAGGATGTTAACTTAAACCCTCAGTACCTAACCTTAGAGGAGTTGCTGGTGGATGCTAAAGGGTTTAAACAAAAAGATTTTGAAGAGCTCAAAAGCAACAGCTGACTGCTGGTGGTTCATAACACAGGGATGAGCATCTTAAGTGCTAGCCCCTGCACTCTCAGGTCAGCTATCTCGATAAGATAAAACATTAAGACTGCGCTGTTTATATACACACAGACAAGCCGGATCTCATAAACCCCTCTCTTGTCTGGCCTCTTTCTTCAGGGCAGGATTCAGCGTGGAAACTCTGTGAATTGGTTTTAAAGCACTAACAAGAAACAGCTGTGAAGGAGGTCAGAGGGCCTCCAACTAAACGGATCGGCTCGCAGGTGATCCCCCTCCCATCCACAGTCTGATAATGCTGCCCTGCTCGTCCTCTTTTTGTGATGTGGCTCTCGTTTCAGTCTTACATAAAAATGTAGCAGACAGGGTTCAGCAGATTATTCATTGTGTTTCTCAAAAAGTGTAACCGGATAGGCTTATCAGCCAAGCACAAACACTCAGAATCAAATGAACACCCATCAGGTCAGCAGTGAACCCACTAGGGTTAGGGGTTTATGCCAATTGGGAACCTCTAAATTAAAAAGCTCTTACAAGGAAAATTGAAATGCTAAAATATTAGACATCTTCTACTTTCTGAATATTTGCCCAGTTAACATGTGGCTACAACAAAACCCCACCCTATCCCCAGAATGAGCCACTGGTTACCTGCCTTTGTGTGACAGGGGGCCTGCAGGTGCCTCCTCATTCCTCAGGCACTGTTAGAGATCTGATGTGTGTGTGTGTGTTTTGTTTCCTTAAGCATTTCTCTGTGCAAACCATTCTCCATGTGCAAACACTTTTGGATTTTAAAAGTGCACACAAGGCATTACACTATCAGCGTTAGATATCAATCAGTGGTTCAGATCTCCTCCCCACAGTGAAAGTGATCAAACAGCGTAACAGTGCTTGCATCTCTCCAGTTGTTCTTCAGCCTAAAGGCCAGTTTACTTGGCCTTAATGCAAGTATGGAAGCCAAATAAACAAGAATCCCCATGAGTAACACATGTCCCTTTCATCAGGGCCTCGCTGCCAACGGGGTCGAACCATTTACAAAGGAAAGAGGAGGAGGTTGATCCGTGTTACACTACAAGTCTGTCTTCAGTAGATTATACACGGGCAAATGTGAAGGGCATGAAGCCGAGCGGTGGAAAGCTTAAATCAGAGGGGAAAAAGCGAACATAAAAAGCAATTCTCCCATGGGGGAAATGACACTTGAGTTTGTGTACATATCAAAGAAAGTTTGCGTTGTTTCTGCAGAGCTCTACTTGAGCATTTTCGATTGTGTCGCTGTTTGTGTGTGTGTGCGCACGTGACTGTGGTTTGTGACAATTGACAGGCGAGCAGATGAAAGCTCCAGAGACGGGAGCGAGTGGCTAGGACATTACTCAGCAACAACAAACAACAGCCCTCAAGATAAGGCGTCATTTGTCACCGGAGCTGCAATGACAGCAGCGTGCATTGTGTGATAAAATTAGCTAACACGATACTTCCCTTGTGTGACACTCTGAGAGTTGAGTCACGGCGGGGTGAGCCTGCAGGGGAATCTCCTTTATCTGACAAACACCTTTATGGATACAGACAGGAAGGGCTCTCAATCATGAGGAAGTGGCTCTAGAGTTTTGTAACTTTAGCACACCAAGAGCTTTCCTTTGGAATGGGAAGTATCAATCCCATTTCAGTCCAAGTTATTTTGATGGAACAATAATAATCATAATAATGAATGATGAAATGTAACAAACAGGAAAATAAATTAACCATTTATTTTATGCCGCTAAAAGATTTTTTGTGTGTGTAAAAGCTGTTTTTCACCCTTCCTTGTTTATAGTAACACTGAGAATCTGCCCAGTTTAACCACAGACCTCCACTGAGCCGCCTGACCCGAGCGACTGGCCTTCAGCTGATGCCTTGCTCAAACCCACTTCAGTACCACCTGGTAAGTGAGGACTTACTTTGCAACAGATTTTCCCAGAACTCAAATATGCAAATAGGGGATAATCCTGTTAATTTGTATTTCTACAAAAAATACGTCATAAGAAAAGCAACGGCCACACCCAAAGCCCAGCTGCAACTGCCAATAGGACTGCACACCGAGGGCCTTGCACGCTATTTTTGGAGCACAGCCAACTGTGACTCCATCGCTAAATTCTGCTCACACACTCCTCAAAGCAATCGTAACAGCATAGTAAACATGTCAGAGGGTCAAAGCGGGCTGTACACGTGTCTTCAGCTCACCTCCTTTAAACACAACGCCATGGTGGCAAAGAGAAATATTGATTCAAGGCAGGCTGGACAAACATCACGCATGGGTCTGAATCGACACTTTTTGCACCACCTGAACTTATAACTTGACAGAACTTTAATATGACACAGACTGTATCATAAAATACTGTATAGATCTGTATATATAAAATGTCATAAAATATGTCATAGAGAGGAACTTCTTAATATGGTCATCTCAGGCTAAGAAAACCACTGATTTGCTGTTCAAGCCTTCAGATTACTTTCAGAACAAGGGTGGCTTAAAGGGAAAGCGGATTTAAAGGGGGATATCTAGTTTGCGCCATCTAGGAAAAAGGAATTGACTTCTAAATTGATCCACCAGATTCCTATTGGCATTCTTCACCCAGCATCTGGACTGCATTGTGGCTTCACTGACTCTACACTCGACATATGTAGCCTTACAGTGTTTCAGTGAATATGTCAAAACATGCAAATGTCAAAATAAAACAAGCATTTTCACAGTGAGTGGAAAGTTCAAGGCTGTTTTGGTGGAGAACTGGCGACGACAGCCATACAATCAGCTAGTTGACAATGAAGAAAAAGCATGTGTGTTCTGAACTTTCTAAAGCCCTGATGTGTGTAACTTGAAACTACAAATGCAGGCAGCAGAGCAGTGATTGCAGAAATCTGTCTCGTATAGGAAATTCATCTCAGAGTGACAGACCTTACATTGTGAGGATAAAGAACTAAATTCAAAAGCTACATTTAATTTAAAATTCTGTTTTAAACTATTTTTTTCTCTTAAAGGATCCCGTGTCTATAACATATTCGTCATTTCTGTCAGCTCATGGTTGTGGTAAGAACTCGTCATCCAGTGTTAGCATAATGACTTCATTATGACATTAATCCCCTGATGTCATACTCATCAGAATTTGTGCACAGAGCATGCGATCAGGACGGCTATAAAGTAAACTTCTAGTCTTTTATGTATTCTTTGAGGACTCTTGAACATATAAGAGATTGAGGATGGGCATTTGGAAGAATATGATGTCTTTTGGCTAATTTTCATTTTCTGTGTGTGCATTTTTTTTTTAACGTTGCTAATTTGGTGGAATGAACCTCATAAACAAGCACTTCACAATACTGACATATTTAAAATACAACGTTTCTAGAGCTTGTTTAAGCTCTAAGACCACTCCACCACAAGCTCCTGAGAATAATACCCAAACTCTACTTGTTCACCAACGAGCTGGTAACTTATAAAGTTAATAATGCCATGAAGAGAGTGTGGAGTTAACAGCTGTACACACAAATTTCCAGGGATTCTCAGCAGTATGATTTGGGCATGTCGTGCCGTGGAAACCTGGCATTTTGCGCTGAATGTTGGGTGCCATAGAACAAAATGTGGAAGTCTCCATTCACGTATTTTTTCAAGCTAACAAGCTATCCTATGCCACTAAGCTGGGTGCACATTGCTAGTTTTATCACCAGTGCCACTGCAGACCTGATCATATCTCCAACCGTGTATTCACTTGGAGGCTGCAAACCATGCTCCATCTTTTTGCTTTATTAATAGTTAATTTCCTAGGTGATACTTTTACACAAGATCAGTCAGTCAGTCTTTTATTGGTAGACACCCTATTACTATTGCTGATTCAAAGTCAGGACAACTTGGCCTCCGCTTCTTGAATTTTTGACACTTTTCGTTGTGTTTTTTTCTTGAGAAGGAATACTTCATTCTGGGTGTACCATGTTGAAGCCTGACATCATTACTTGTGACACAGATGTTTGAAGTTGTGTCATCATGTCGTAAAACTCAATCATTTTTATACTGTAATTGAAAATCTCTACTGCATTGTTAAATTGCAAACCAAATGTTTGTTGCATACAAACATTGGGTTAGCCATTCTTGACTGGACTGTATGCGCACTCTGTCATTGAGCCCACATGTAGACTGAATCAGTGCTGGAGAGCTTCCATCAACATAGAAAATGAAAGATTTGGAGAACAAATTTAAGAGTCTGGCAGTCAAATGTTTTTACTGAGACCACAACGTGGTGATAACAGTGGCATTTCATCAGACCTTGATGTTTTGGAGGGCTAAAATAAGACTCCCTAATGTCTTAGTGATTGTGCAACTGACTAGCAACATAGTGAAACAATTACAGTGTGGACTCATGCCAAACTCCAGACCTAATGCAGGGCAAACTCTTGTATGCTTATCTTGACTCAATCCAAAAAGGCAGGGCCTGCTGAATTGTATTTACCGTCTGTTTCCAGATATGAATTCCATTTAAGTGTTATTTCATGCCTTCTTAACGAAATTTCTAGAATGAGTTACTAAACAAAACAAATAGTGAATACAGATGGACCTATTTTATCAATATTTTACTATTTAGTTTGGGTTTTCCTTCAATAAACATGACTGGCGTCTTGAGCTGGAGATGGGTCTTTCTACAGTTTGATCACTGTGGCATTTGTTTTTCCGGGCCCTTGATTAGAAAGTATTTTTCCTTTGCTCTGCTTCAAAGCACTAATATAAAAGCACATTGAAGTTTTAACAATCCCTGCCTGGCTCTTCGTAATGATCCACATGTGGCACAGTTGTGATGTTCAACAACCAACCCATGCTCTTTTCTGTGGGGAAAAGGGTGCCACATGCTGCCACTGTATTATTCTTAATCTACTTTTATAGGCTCCACATTAAAGTTCACAACAAACACTGTGAGAAGTGACGCCATATGCTGAGGTTTGGGTGCTGGGGAATGAATCATGACTGCGGCAAAAAACCATAAAGACGATGGTGAATTTGGCAGCTTCACTAATATCCAGTGTTTTTCTTTCCAGTGCCTACTAGTTCACACCCCTGATTGTGTTTGGCCCAAATGTTGCCTATATTTGCAACTTTTTGGACCACATTTGGTTTTTACTGCTAAGTCAGAGACTCGCTGCTTCAAGTCAGCTGGCATTTGGCCCATATGAGGTGGATGTATGGCTGTGTTGCTGGATTTGGGCAACAGTGAATTTTTGGGGCACATCTTGACTGTACAACTCTTTCCAGTGGTATAAGTAGCACAAATCTGTCTCCTGTCCATGTTCTCTCTAAACCCATTAATGCTTCTAGACTTTTATGCATGTCTCAGGTAGCTCGTTAGGTCTTTCTCTGTCATCTACTCCCAGACTGGTAGCTAAAGGGTTAGTCTTACAGCAAACACTCCCAGCTTTGCGGGGCATACAGTATTCATTATATCTAAAATCCATTCTGCTTTTTTCAGTGTGAGCCCACACACCAGTGGCGCTGAGGCATGCATTCATTCCTGAGATGTACCGTGTCACGAAAAACACCACTGTCCTATTTCTGTCCATCTAGCAACAGTACCATTTGACACTCCAGCAGAGCTGTGAATTTTGTATATTCCCCCATGAATTGGTGATAGCTCTTCTTCTTGTGCGGTGTTGTGAGTGTCACAGCAGACAAGGAGGAACATTTACTAGAGTTAGCATGAAGATAGCTTTTCAGTACACAACACAGCCTGGTAAGAAAGAAAGACTGTGTCTCAAGACACATTAGATCTTAAGGGTAATGCCCTGCAAAGAAAAGCACAAGTCTTTGGGTATTTTACCTGAACTCAAACCCTGCTACTAACCTGAATGCATCACTGACGACTTGGTGGACGTTAAGAGGTTAAAATATACCTAGTTCACTATATTTATTCTATCTATTCTAAGGATGCTAAAGAGAACCAATTAAGCCTCACCAAGCACCTATATGTGCTACTTTTGCAGTGAGACTGGGCTCATACTTTTGATGACTAGTGGAACAAATAAACTTCGATTTTGACTGACCCAACAGGTCGTGGAACACATTTTATTTACACTGTCTGGCAAACCTGGGGAGACCAAGCAATCCATAAGCTCAGTTTTTCTACCATACAAAGACTTTATTTTAAGCAAACCACTCCGCCACAGGTCTTATTGAAACAGGGTTATGTTTCTATAGCGATTTCCAAGCCCACACTGTCTGATCTCCCCCCCCATCAGACCGCCACTTGTCAGCTACTATTAGGGCTAGCGGTTGCCTCCGCTTACATGTGGTACCCATCACCCCAGACCATGAGGTAGTGATCCGGTTCAACTGCTACAGCTCTGGGCCCCCAGGGACACTTGGTTCAGTGAGACCTGGGATCACCTCCGGTTATATGTGCCGTGTTATGACAGCCTAATAGTGCTAGTAACTATGTGGCAGCCGAGTGAAAGAGAGAAAGTTAGACAGTGGACGAGAAGGACGGAGGTGAATGTGCATACAGATGTTGGTCTTTCATAAAAAAAGAGAGTAAGTGGTGGCTAAAGAAATAAAGCCCGTACGTTTTTAGAAGTTTGGATATTAATAAGATTTGGAACGTCAAGAATATCTTAAATGTCAGTGTTTGACATGTCATTGAGGATGTTCAGCGTGGTTTGAGTTGTTACTTTTTTGAAGGAAAATATTTTTCGGAGCATTTTTGGTGAACATGAGACTACAAAAACACCCAGCGAGGCCAACAAAAACGACTGTATGTAATAGGTATGAAATTTCTAGTGTGAAGAGTTGAGCTAATGTGCTCCATACTCTCTCACAAATTCTTTAAAATTACAGAAAATAATTCATAAATATTCAGGTTAGTATGGTGAGCTGCTCTGATGTCCTGTCCTTACATGAGCGTGAGAGTCACCCCAAATAAAAGCTGTGTATTATTGTTTTTTCTCCATCTGCCCCATGGAGAAGTTCAGGGGCAATTACACCGTCTCGATTACTGTGACAAACTGCCAAAGCTAAACTTTAACCAGTCAGGACAACACACACACACACACACACACCCACCCACAATTTTCCACAAGACCCATTGAACAGAATCAGCAACAGCCTGGTACATTAATGCACACCTGCACAAACAGCTTCACTGCCGGTGAATGAGCTAGTCAGCGTATCCTAACAAAGTCGTAATTTACCTTGAAATATACTAAGAAAAGCTTTTACAAATGGGCTTAACATGGCCTGATTAGCAGCACTAGCTAATAGTAGCTTAAAAATCTCATCCACTAATCAGTAGCAGTAACAACCAGATCACAGACACTAGACTAAACTACATGTGAGGACTGAAATAACAATGTGGATTCATAATTGACTTTGCTAGTGAGGAGGCTAGGTAAGTATGCCAGCTTGGTGCTATGTTTGACATCGAGAAAGTCATATATATCTTAACAGTAGGAAAATGTTAGCTGATGTTAATCAAAAGAAAGCCAGTGTTAATTAGTGAAACCCTTTTCCCAAACATGAATATGAATGATGTACTGGAAAAACTAGGGTCTGCATCAGCTGCGGGTTTTAGTCATGGAGGGAGCTTCATTTGGTTTCAGCGATCAAAACCTCAGTTTATATGAGAGGGATGGAAAGAGCCTGAAATCTGATTTCTTCATAACAACAGTGATTTCTTTTCTGACGAGTTTATGATCTCTTTTGAAGTCGTATTGAAATAAATGTAAATTATAACGCTAAAGCAGGGGATGAGCTAGCTGTAAGTGCACTTCTCAGCTAGCTAGTCTTCGCAACGAATAGTTTAAAATCAACCCACCCTGAAACTCCAACTTCAACTGATGTACACAATCATGTTCTAATTATTTCAGCTTCAGTCTGTTGCGGTACTGTGATCCCTGCTGTCTTTCAGGGACTTTGGAACTTGTGTGAAAATGTGTTGAGATTAATCAGCTTCCATAAAAAGTTTGGACACTTGTCACTTCAACTTAAACTGCTCTGAAAATATATGAAAACATAAACCATGTGCAGATTTTTTCAGACTAAATACACAACTTAATGACGTGTTGATGGATAGCTCTGCAGTATCCATATATTTCACCCTTCTTGGAACATTTATAGGTTAGGTCAATATTTGCTCACGTCTGTCATTACGACTTACGGTTCAAGCACCCAGTCTGGATGTTAATTGGCTTGCTTGTCATGTAATGGCTTTTGCATTCAATTTTCCAAAAGTTGGGATGATTTTATTAAGTGATTTCCAGTCTGTAAATGGTGAGGGACCCCATGGTTTTGGCAACCTGAACCATCCCCCCCTCACCCCTCATTCTTTGGGCCAGGACGCCTATAAGTCTGCACCAGTGGAGCTCGCCTGGCCTCACAGGAAGGAAATATTACCTGGAGCGGAGCGTTAATTGGAAAGTGCCCAGACGCCGTTGAGTGCTAATGAACAGCCAAAATGGCCACAGAAATGAAAAAGTAAAAAATCCAGATTGAGAGCAAGGAAAGATGAGGGGGTCGAAAACTCACTGAGGCTCTCTGTGAGCCCTCAGCCTCTGTCCGAGGCTTACGGCTACTTCCTCCTCTATAATAAGGGGTTATCCCCCTGCACAATGGAGAAATTAAAGTGTAAAACCTCGCAAGGCAAATTACAGCTTTTCCTCTGAGTTAGAGGAAGTGTCTTGATATGTAAACAATACCCCCTCTTCAGCTGAGTACCCTCTCCCTCTCTCTTTCTCTCTTCCTCTCAGTCGCCCCCCTTGGCCCTTCCCCCCTGCCTCCTTCTTTGTTCCGTGGGAATTTCAGATGGGCCAGATTCTCCCTAAGACTACAACTCTCTTGAATAAAGAGGATTTACAGTACCTTTATCGCTTAAGCATCTCAAACCTGTTTCGCCAAAGCTAACACTTAAAGAATGTGCACAGCACTCATGCAAAGAGCATAGACACAGTTTAAACTCTCTGAGGTTAACTAGATCGTCTCCAAAACTTCTTTTTCACTTCTAATAAAGACAGGAAGATAGTCATGATTGCAAAATTAACAGTTTAAATCATGTATCAAAAAGCAGTGCATATTTTCTGCTGTGCACCTGGAAAGAAAGTGCCTCAGTCTGCACAACAAGATGACACAGCCTTTCAGCAAGACAGCTTGTACCCAAGGACAACCAAAGAGCAGAGCCAAACCTCTACTCACTATCATACATTTCAAACATAGCTTTTTGTGCATGTCTATATTTCAGTAAAAACATATGGTTGTCACAAAATCCATTGACTTACAGGCAACCTAAACTGAAGCAATATAAAGAAGATGCAGTTGTGAAACCAAGGACAAACCAACAACAACACAAACACACAGAACTGTAAAGAAGCTACCAAAGATGAGTTAATACTACAGCATAAAAACGATGTGGGATATCAACGACTGATAACTGTCCAGTTATGGAAGCTTGTCTTTTACAGAACACAATGCAAAGGAAAAGATGATTGAGGTAATTTAATTATAATTACACAGCTTGCCCAGCAGTGCAGTTCCAACTCGTCTGTTTAACCATGTTAGTACTGTGTGCAGCACATGTCGCAGAGGAACATAAGAGCTCAGCAGACAGTATATGTGCTGTTTTTCTGTAGGAATATTAAATTCTTGCTTATAACTCCTTCAAAAAACCCAGAACATATACTAAATACTTACCGCTATTAACATTTGCAAACACTACTTTATATACCATTTTTACATTTTACATAATGTTTTTCATTCGTGTTTACACTTCTTTATACTGTCTTAAACTGCTTTGTTTTTCTCCTTTGCTAACAGTTAAGCATCACATACCAAGCCCAATTCTTTGACTGTGTGAATTTTCTGATTTTGATAATAAAAATCTGGATGTCTGGATCATGGAAAAAAAATAGTCCTACTTTGTAATTCTGCAGTGTTGCTAACAAGAGCTAAAATAAAAGTTTAGACAGGTTTCGAGTGGATGTGCTATATTTACTGAATGACCTCTTCAAAAAAAGCTCTCTCTCTCTCGTTTGTTTGATTTCAAAGAGTAATGAATTTCTAAAGTTAAAGCAGGAGGAAAGAATAAAATTATCCAGTGTAAACAAATGGTCTTGGCAAATTTCTGAGTCTGTGTTTCTGAGGCAGCACTGGACTCATAGCTGGTTTTCAGTTGAAGCATTGCAGTTTCTTTGTGAAATAGTTTATACAAATCTTCGGGCCCGCGCAAAGTGCAATGAAAACGGTCAAACAGACAGACGGGATATTTTTCAGATCTGTGTCTGCCCTGAACATGTCTGTATTTGTTGCTGTCAGGGGATGACCCCAGTATCCTTTGAAGCCCAAGCCAGGAATTCTCAGGCTTAGCTGACACCATCAGGGGAAATCACCTGGCAAACAAAACACAACAAGCTTACACACTATACTAACACAAATACCTAACACACACAGCCTTCAGCTAAATAAACGCTCATTTGCAGACTATTGATTAGATGTAGGGGGAAGAAAAAGTGGGAAACTTCACTGCACAAGTGTAATTATATCTTTGCATAAGAAAACATTATCTTTACTTGGCAGAGGTAAGTCTGGGTATATGCTCGGTATTTTCTAAGAATGTAAAAGCTGAATTTGAACACCATTCATGTGTCGTACATGTAGCAAAGCATACCATGCGGCTGGAAGGTATAGAAAGAAATTCTATCTTAATATTTTTAGGATGATTTACATTACATTAACATTTATCTCTGTACTTTCTACTAAAGCAACAAGTGAGAAGTCACAGCAGTGATTAATGTGATTTCCGTTAAAGATTTACATTTAGTGGCAATGACTAAACAGTTTTCACTCGGTTGAAGATAGAGTTTCTCTCAGTATGTTACCTGTAATAAAAAGCAGAAACACAAACTAAAGCCATGGACTGCTTGGACAGAGACTCTAGACATCTATCACTGTTTATACCTGATGTCAGACAGGAAGTGAAGTCATTATATTTACACTTCATTGCACTTTATGTAACAAGACATGTTAGCTTTTATGATAACAGCTGGCTATATATGAGTGGAGATATCTTGGTGGACACACTGAGAAGCATATTTGCTTTCTTGCCCTGTGTAAGATAAACAGATTGAGCTCATGGCTCAAGTCGAGACTTGCTTAGCTTAGCTTAGCTTGAAGACCAAAGATACTGGGGAACTGTTCACTTTACTTTCTCCAACTAGTACCTCTGCCATTACACTCCACCAGACTCCACTCACAAAAGTGGCAATTCTGCCTCACAGAACATGAATGTTTGTTATTGTTGTTTTGTGTCTTAATTGTTTCAGTTCAGACCCAAATGGACCCAGTAAACACCAATGCTCACAAAGTAGAAAAGCTACTCTTTTTTTTGTCAGCACAGTCTAAAGGCTTTAAAAAGAGGGTGTTATTTTCCCCAAATGAACAAATTTTATTGACAAGTGTAAATTTTAACATTAAGTTATTATGAAACTTGACTTGTTATCCAGTGATGCATTGGCACTGTGTCCCCCTCCATGCTCTTCATATAAAGTGCAAAACAACAAATGAAACCACCAGCACGACTTTACTGACAAAACACTGAAAGCTGAAAGATTATAGAGGATAATATCGAACCACTCTTGAAAATATATGAGTGTATTTTAAAATATCTATATACTGCCTAGTCCTTGCTGCTTGTGTTGCCTTGGGAAGATACTTCTCTACTTTTTCCATCAATTTTAAGTTTATGTGCAACTCAGTAGTGCTCACATCACAGCAGCCTCGCTGGTGTGTAGTGTATTCAGAAACCCAATAAACAACACAATGGCAGCTTAGCTAAGATCTGTTTGCTATACATATGAACGCTGAGGCAATTCAAGCGTTAAGTGATAGGTTAACAGACCAAAAGGAGGGACATGTGTCGTGTTAGGATGAGTGAGGAGAATTTACGATTCAGCTCTCAGACATCCTGTTTCTAGAAACAGGGTGGATGCTTTTAGCAAGGAATACCACTCAATCATGTGTTGCTACCCAGCTGTTAGAACGACTGACTTTATTCCTGCATTTTTCTTGCAGCTGGATGATGAATGACATTACAAATTAGTTTTCCATATGGCAGCATTTTGTTTGCTTTTTTCTTTTCGAAGGGCCATGACAACCATCCAGGGGCCTCATGACAGGCTTAGCTGTGATTACAGAGCGGTGTAACTAATCGAAACAAAGTTCTGAAGAATTTTCTCACAAAGAATAAGAGGATGTAGCAAATGGATACTTATAGCTGGTAGAATATATTTCAAAATTATAGCTTTTTAAAAAAAACCCTGGAGTAAAGAAGGCGACATAAAGAACTGTACAGGAAAACCAGTGCCCAACTGGAATTTATCTTCTATCCTACATATGAAAAATTGTATGAGATTCAGCTTATTGCCTTTTTTGTTTCATATGACAAGACAACTCAAATTTTATGATAGCAGGTGGCTATATATGATTCTATATGATATATGGCGATATATCAGTGGAAAGATCTTACAGAAGTAGGTGGACAATTGGAAAAGTTTTGCTTTTTTCCCTTGAGTGGGATGAAAAGATGGAGCTCATGGCTCAAGCTGAGACTTGTTTAGCTTAACTTAGCTTAGCTTAGCTTAGCTTAAAAACAGAAGGTAGTGAGGAACTGGGGATAGATTTTTAAGTGTATCCTATCTTGGATGGAAAAATATGGAAAAAGATATACTCCTCAACTGGTTGGTGAATGCAGGACATTTCTTGCTGTTACTAGATGAAATTGTTTGCAAAGAGGACTACAGCACTGCACCAACCCCCTGTAGTTTGTACGTAAGATGCTGACTGGATGAAAACTCTCAACAACTATTTGCCAAACAACAAGCTGTGAAGAGAGTGGCTCAAACCAAAAATGGAGATCTTTTGCCTTGAGAGAAAAAGATGTGCCTTTTGAAACATGTTGGTTTCAGCTGTAAGGCACAACTTCCACTTGAAAGCTAATGGGCTGGTTTCATGACTTGGGCAGTACTTATATCCTTTGGATGTAATGTAATTACAAGATACTCTGTTTTTTATATAATTAGAAAAATATGAAAGTCATTAAATTTATAACACCGTGTTAAATCTATGCTGTGGCGTCACAGACACCTCCCCCAAAACGGACTACTGAAAAACAGGACTACTACTTCCAGGCCCAGAAGTAAGAAATTGTTTATATAGTGTATATAGCTTTAGAAACTTGTCTTTATTCTGAATTTTGAATCCCACACATAGTGAATATTCATCAGTGAAAATTATTTTTTTATGAAAATTGTATCCACTCTTGACTCAGATATCTACTTATTTTGCTGGTTGCCCAAACGAGGCCACTGGGGGCGGCCGGACTCATGGCTGCACGCTCCGTCTGGAGGAAGATTCCTCCCTCCTGGGGATGTGACTACGAAAAATACTGTAAAAGTTTATTTTTTCATAAATGTTTATGGAATTCCTCCGCCTCCGCTGCAAACCCAGCTGCTGCTGACAGGGCAGGATGGTCTGAGATTGTTTCCATCCATGACCGTTTTATTTAAAAGTTTGAACCAAAGGCTGGCAGGTGATGTGTATGAACAAGTGTGACTGTGCCCCAGAGCTGTGGGTGATTAGGCCAATTGCTAAATGCTACCAGAGGCGAGAGACCGACGTGTTGAAACCTTATAGCTGTAATTAAAAGAACCAGTGTGTCCCCCAGGAGGAATTTCACTGATGGCAAAAATCAATTTCCTCCTCTTGCTTTCAGCTACAACACAATTACACCAGGCATTAATTTTAAAGACACCTTTTGTCCAGCGGCTTACTGTGGCTGGCACACACCTTATATGTTGGGCGGCCGGAGTCGAGGGGGTCTTGTGTGAAACATTTGAGAACATTATCCCCAGAGAGCTGTATGTGGATGCAGACGTTCTGAGGTCCTATATTCTCTTAACCACAGACATACTTGTCTCATCATGGGTCAGTGGGCTTTCTTCCCCCTTAATCCTTTTCCTCCAGCAGTGTTTCTACGAGGGCGGACCACAGCTGTGCCTGCAGTCAAGGGGGAGGTTAGGGGATAAGAACCGGAAGAGCCTGACCACAAACTGTCCGCCTCGAGACCAACTCAGCCATATGAACCGGGCCTGTTTATATAAGCACCTCCCGCCTGTGTTTACAGCTAGCACACATTTTTGTTTTACCACGTCTAAACTCCTCGGACGTTTATTTGGCTTCACTTGAACTGTGAGTGTTAGGGCTACATTAGCGGATGAAAGTAGCCGAGGCTGGCAGACTGGGAGCTGTAGTCTGACGGATACTGAGGATTACGCTGGGGCGGAGAGGTCGAAAAGCGCAGTCGCTGACTTTCAACAAGTTCTTTGATAACATGGAGCATCTTCCTGTGGAAAAAAAAGAAAGCGGTTGCCTGAGCCGACACCTTAGAGAAGAGTTATAGGCACCTTCTTGGGCTGATTTCCATCAGTCCACAAACAAAACAGGCAGGAAGTGTCTGAGAGGTGGGGGCATGGATTACACTCTGCATGCTGGGAAAGGGCTTTCTGCTTAAGAGAGGATGAAGCACAAAAAGAAAAAGGGAAGTGCAAGGAAGGGAGAGACTCGAAGGATAGGGAGAGAAAGCTGGTTGACGTGGTGTTGGCTAATCCCCTAAAGCATCCATATATTGCCTCCACCTCCTCTCCCACTGCTTGTAAACTGCGAGGAATGTAGCATGTTGTCTTTGGTTCTTGTGCGTGTAGACGCCTCTGGTACGGAGAGATTTATATCCACAGACATTGCCCAAAGCATACCACATTGCTTTTTTAATTCTGGAGGCTTTGAAGCAGAGGCGGAGCTCCAAAGAAACAACCAGTATCAGAATTGTCCTCTCATTTGAGCCTGATTTATGTTTCCTAACCACATTAGAGAGCTGCCAAAGGCTGTTAGCCCTCCATTGAGTTGGCATACAATAGATTCAGAAAATACAGTGTTAACATTAGGCTGTTTAATATTTTTCTCTCCGGCTGTCTTCTAAGCAATCTGTAAAATAAACATTTGTCTTGTGATATTCTTTTTCAAAAGTAGAAAGAAATGTCTCTGTGGTGCTTTGAGCTCGTTAGGAATTCCTCTGAACTCCTTGGTTGGACTCAAGTTGGGGTTTCTTTGCTATAAACATAAAAAAGAATACTGGGAATGTATTCATAATTCAGTTTTACATAAAATACCCAAATGTTTGAATATATACCATACATTAGACTGAAAACCCTTGTAGCCAATTGATCCCAGTCTCTGGAGGACAGCCACAGCATTGCTTCTTATTGCCTCCTCTTGTACTTATTTTGTAGGCCAGCCACTCTGTGACGAGAACTGCCTGTAATGACTAATGATAAAGGCTTCAGCAAAAGCTCGGGGATCAGAAATGAGTGTTTTTGGCTACAGCACAGCAATCAGCAAGGCCAAAAAACAAAACAAGATGTCCTCCTTCTGCTTTCACTTAGCATATCTAATCTTTGAATTCTGTCTTAGCCAGCCAGAGGCCTAAAGTGAAACACTAGATAAGACGGAGAGGCAGACATAGACATCAGGATTACTTAACTGTTCATAAGAGCCACATGAATTAACTTAAGCGCCCAGAAAGCCAGTCAACCGTTCAAGTATTGTAAGAATGCTAGCTGGTGGGAAGATGTGAATATGAGATGTGAACAAAGAAGCTACAGAAAAAAGTTGCTAAAAATCAAAAACTAAACCAAATTTAAATGTGGCTGATCACCAGCTCAAGATCATCTTCACACCCACCTCTGGACTTTTTTCAATGTGGCTGCTATGTTTAGATCTCTTCACAGAAGTCCTTTTATGACCTCTGCACATTTTTATTTTTAGAAACAACATAGTCTAAATCTCTGTTAACAGTCTCAACTTAGGGGATGAATTCATGGCTCAAAATGTTGCAATCCACTTGTCACGCATTGCTTTGATGCTTACAGCTAGGTGCTTCTGGACATTCCAACATCTTCATTGCCTAGGTAACCCTCTAATGTGTTTACCATGAGATCATATCATCGATGACTTGAACTGGAAATTGGCAAAATAGATTTTGACTAGCTTCTTTCTGAAGATGCTGTTCATGTCCATGTCCATGTGTAAAAACACGAATCCAATGTCTTCAGCCTGAGCTTGCGCAGACTTAAGACAGGTTCTTAACTTAATATTTCTTTAATACACACTTTCTAATAAAAGCCTTCAAAGATTCTAAGTGATGTTAAATTCAGTTTAAATGCTTTCTGTTATTTCACGTAAAGCACACAGTGCTAGTGTTTTTGACCTCTCCAGACAATCAGATCACTTGTTTTGATGTTGAACTGACATCAGTCTGTTTACTTGAAAAATGTACATTTTTAAAATTTCAATCTATTTCCATTGCACTTTTGGTCTCTAAAGTAGCATCAGAAGTCTTGAATTTAACTTGTTTCTGCCTGTAGTCACTTGGTTGAAACACATACTGGAGCTATCAGGTATGAAATCTAAACAGGTATAAGCCGATCCTGCAGACGACGAAGCTATAAATCTGGAAATAAAAGCTGTAAATTGAAAGTCTTTCCGGGACAGAAACAATATCGGCATCTCTTGAAGTCATTCTTGGAGGACAGCAGTGAGTTCCTGATAGTGTGCTGCTATAGACCCTGACAGGAAAATAAACACTGGGACTTGGTCAATAGGCCTTCCTGTAAGCTTGTTGCTTGCAAGTCTTCTCAAGTATCAGGGAAGGCATTATTGATATGTTACAAAATGTTACTGTAAATGACAACTGATAAGAGTCGATTCCCTCTCCTCAGTGGGGATATATACTGTTAAAAATGAAACCCGTGACATGTTTGGTGGCTTTCAGACCCAGGGGAGGCGTTTGTATGTGCAGCCATGTAATTCGATCTACAGCACCTCTTTAAACACGACACATAACATAAGGTTGAATTTTTGCTGACAGCTTAACTTGCCTCCTTCAAATAATAATTCAGGAAGAATTGTGAGGAACTGCATTTTTCTTTTTTTGGTTGAGTATTTCAGGCATCACAAGATGAATTCTTTGATTCTTTCAACCAAGGTGGAGGGCCAAGGAGTTGAACCCCAAGGGGGCACAGGGGTATAGCATGAATGGAGTCATCCCTGCATAACTCTGGCCAGTGAGTGCCCCCACCCCCTCCTCCACCTCTGAACTGTTCGGTGGAACCACAGCAGTGTAAGAGCCTCATTTAGGAGCACAGAAAGAAAGGCAGAAATCTCTTTCTCAGGAAGATTAGTGGCTGTCCCTTTGGAGTAGCCCTGTGGACGGGGAGGGATGGGGGAGGTCTATTTTTCTCTGGGACATTTTTCTCTGCCAGGGAGGGCCGTGACCCACTCCAGAGCACCATCCAGAGAAAGGCCCCGTGCATAAGGCAGAGACCTCAGCAGAGACCCTTCAGACTCAAGTTCTGAGACTTACCCAGTGATAACCATGATTAACACCTAGTTCCTTATCGCAAATCCACCCTCCACTCCCAGAAAGACTAATTATACTACACACCATGTCTTCATCCATCTATGCTACATTTTCGGTACCTTTACGTGTAAAACAGCTTATCACATGGGTGGTAACCTCTGTGGTACTACAGCTGTACCCTTGTGGAGACCTGAAACCAGTCTTGAACCTTTGGTGACAATTTTGGACTTTAATGTCAAGATACAAAGATCTTGACATTAAAGATCTTTGTATCTTCTAGTTTCTTAAACTGTGTTCAGCATAGGTCTAAAAAGCAAGAGATTCACCTGCTGACAGGTACCTGATTCAGAATAAAATTTTCTTAGTCCAATAAAATGTACTCCAACTCGCTGACAGTAATCAGATATGAGATTACTCATATCTCTCTTCATGAGATTATTCCAGGAAAACGTTTTTTTTCTTCTGCTTATTGTAATATATGTTTCATTTTTAGCCTTCAAAAAGTTACTCATAGTTACTCTAATAAAAGACCCCATGGAGTTACATTCACATACCCGTAGGAGCAGAAACAGACTTTTATTGGATTTCTGTTTCAGAGATGTTTCGAGTTTGAGTAGTAAGACTTATTTCTGATCTATTTTCACGAGGAAAGGCTGGAAGAAGTGATTTAATGCTTTCACAGTAAGGGCTCTCGAAAGTGAGGTAATTTTTCTCCTATTGGCACCCTCCTTAGATACATCAGTGCTGAGAATAACTATCTGTGGACATTACGTTTTATATGCTGAGGATCATCGATCTTTGCAAAGGCTTCACAAGCCTCAGGCAAATTCTAAGAAAGATGAAGACAACACTGTGGTTAGGCAGAAATAATCAGCATTACCCAGCTTGTCTGCTCCACTGGCCTCGTACAGTCAACACAAAAATGAGCGATGATGGAAAAATTCTCTCTGGCAAACTTTTTCTGAATATAACGGGAGTCGTAAAACAACTCTGGCAGATCTGTGTTTGAAACCGTCACTCTTCGTCAGTCGAGGTCAGAGGAGAGTAGCACATCTGAGCGCATGTACACTTTGGTGCAAAGTGGGGAGGGGGGTGTATCAATCACAGGTTTCCCTTTGAAATTGTGAGATGTTTTACAGTCCTGGAAGTGGGCACCTAATCTGAACACATGTTATTCTGACATGCTGAAGCACAAGCCAACACACACTCGTAAATCCCGGGGCCTGGGAATCAGGTTGCAGGAGGCGAGCCTGTGGAAGCACGCCCTGCACCGAGACAGATGCAGGCTGTCACACAGAATGTGGGTGCCCATTTAAAACCATTAACAAGACGCTGAGAAACAAGCCTGATTCTTATCATATGGACTCAATCTGATCTGGGCTTTTGTGCCAGCATTCCCCTTTCCCTTTATCCTCATCCTACTTCTTCTTTCCCCTTGGATCCTAACACTCTCTCTTTATTAGAAACCAGACACAAACTTCCATTATGTTTCCACACTCAGAGACACAGACAAGTTCAACAGGGCAATGCAAGTCTCCATGAAACACAAGCAAAGTTAGGAGATTCGTGAGCAGCTGACAGAAGGGATTATGGAGAACAAGACGTTCACGGGATGTTTCTCCTTGAGTTACACTATTCCATTGTGGAGTTATATTTTCAAAAATAACCTCACTGCATATGGACTATGCAGGGGACCATTTGGTGTCACCGTTAAAGCTCAGAGTAATCATCCTTTTTCAGCTTGCAAGGATACAGTTTTAAAGTGAAAGGAAACAGAGCAAAACAAGGCTCCTAAACAGTCTGCCGGCTGATAAACCTGCCACTTACCACTTAACATTCATTCTAAAACACACCATGTGCTATCATAGTATTGTGGAAGCGAGGCAGCATTTTATGCCCATTTTGGTGTTCCTATGAGGAAGAAATTATTTAAGAAGAGTGGATCTGAACCTAAACCTTACACCCACTTGGTCAACGGAAATCCATCTGGGGTTAGGGTTAGGAGTAGGACATGGATACTTTTTAAATGTAGTTTGAGTACTTAAAAATTCCACTTCAAATACGAGTAAGCAGAACAAACGAGGACGTAAAAGTTTACCAGTACAAAACTACTTGATGTATTCACAATCGTCCTATATTTTTTGTTTGAATCTGCATACTAATATAAGAAACAAAAAGGAGGCATAATCCAAATTGAAAGCAAAAGCCTTAAAACTATCTAATGACATACTAATGTCCTACTTTAAAGGTTCCCCTGTGTGACAAAGTGAGCTTTGTGATGGCAGGCCATCAGGCACTTCATTAAACAGTAAAACAACTTGAATGGTACGTTGCTGCAGTGGCCTTTCACTCGATGCCAGAGCATCTTTCTGAGGGGGTTCAGTGTCCACCAGCCGGCGTTAGTAATTTATAACACTTGTACCTCAGAGGCCCCAACAAGGTCCTCCAACCTCGTTATGATGAGTTTTCATCACACACTCACTAATGAAAACATGAGCTCTCATCTTTTAATTATGAGACGAAGTCTTGGACACCCCGCACCCTCACTGTTACCTCACAAGCACAAATAACCCCTGATGGTTGCAGCCTGCTGCTTTTCAGTGGGGCAAGGTTATGAAAATTCAACCCCCACAGCCTCCGTGACACACAATGGTCAAAACTGTGTAAACGACTGAATAATTCATGTTATAGCAAGTGCAATATTTTCTTATCGCTGGTTTGAAAAACTTTTGGACCCTTTGTGGAGGTGCCAGAGAGGACGCACTGAAACGCCCTAGTTTCTCACCACACATCCCTAAACAATTAATGCTCATGGCTCCTCTCGTGGCAGGCCACCAAGCCCATCATTAAGCAGAAATAGCGCTAACGCCACAATGTCATGCGACATCTTGTTAGCATTTCAAAGGTGCTTCCCTCCTCCCTCCTCTTTATCCACGGCCTCTGATACACCATGTCGTCCACTGCTGTGCCAGCCTTTTTTAGTAATTCATGAAATTTACACTCGGGAGGTGAGAACAAGGTCTTTCGACCTCATTATAACATTTTTTCATCACCCATTCTCTGACATCTCTGAAACACGCAGCCCCCATCTTTGAGCATTTTCATGTGCCACCCAGCTACTTAGTGAGCAGCAGTTCACTGCAGTGCAGAGTGCAGAAACCTAAAGACAAAGGTACAGATTCCAGTGTTTGAAGGCACCAAAGAGAAGCAGATTTTTTTTTTTAACAAATTACTTTGACAAGTATTATGTCAAAGCTCTAATGTGTCCTGTCTTCTGCTGTACTTCCACCTCACAATGAGGAAAGAGCAAACGGATACGGCTGTACCTCTGGTCAGAGTGGTGGGTGAGGGTTTCTTCGGGAGTTCTGAGAAGCTGCTTCCATCCAGACCAGAACTCTTACACTCCTTCTTGTCAGTGGCTGTTGGAGCTGAAGTTTCCATGCTGCTCTTCAATTTCCGTCACAAGCTGCAGAGGCAAGACACACATAAGAACATAAGGTCAAAACACTGATCCAGGAAAACATAATGTGGTGAAGGAAGTACTGCGCTGAACTCAAAGTACTGCAGAAGCAAAAACAGCGTAATAATGATAATACTACTACTACTACTACTAATAATAATAGTAATAATAATAATAATACAGAAAAGTCAGACAGTTGTATTAATGTATTGTAGTAATGTATTAGTGTTCTGTCATTCTGGGAAATTAACTCAAAAAAACATTTTTCTTGCATTGAAAAATATTTAAACATTGTCCTTTTCTTCTAGCGAGCGAAAAAGATTCTCATCATTCTCACGTCTAGCACACCAGTTCTCAAACTTTTTCTTGCATGCCCCACTTCAGAAACCCAAACTAATTCCCAATTTACAGTTTATCTTCAATTATTAACATGAACAGTAACAAAAAAAATAAAAGCAAAGAACAAAAAACTGACCCCTTACAGTGGGGTCAAATACCCCAACAGAGGGGCCCACCCCACAGTTTGAGAACCACTAGGCTAACAAAAACAGAGCTAAGTTTAACAAAGCATAAATGTTTCCATTCACAAGCCAAACAAATTTCAACAATCTTTAAGCTACAAAATAGAATTTAAGTTGGAAAAAGACCCGACTTTAAAATCTGGAGATTGTAGAATTGCACAGTTGGGCTTTCAGGAAGTCAAACATTAAATAAGTAAATTACTCTCAGTAATTACTGCTGCCATAACAGACCGCACAGGAAGCAAGAGAGATGAATTTCTTTTCAAACTGAACTAACAAAAACTGTCTCACTATAGTGTATTTGTAGCATATCTACATAGGTGTGCATATGTGTTTATTGGGCCAGTGTAACCGAAAAGCCTTGAACACACCCACACACACACACACACACACCCTCAGGTTTCTCAGTTTGATGTAATGAGTTCATGGAGCCCCTTCTGTTCCAATTGTAAATGTGAGTGGCCCTCAGCGCTGAGGTTTTAGCCTCACGCACTGTGTCAATACCTCCTCATGTCTGTGTGAAAGGCTCGATGACTTGGCAACCTGCCACTTGTTTGACTTGGTGGGACCTACAAGATCATCCTCTGCTGAGAGCAAATAAGACCCAGTCTCTCCATCCACCCCCCGCCAGCCCCCCACCACCGGGCTGGCCTAGAAGGGAAAAGTCATTCCCCGCGCTCTAGCTAGCTTGTGGTCGTTGCTTTTCCACCTGCTTTCAGACACTGGTGAGAAAACGTTTGTCAGAATGCTGAAAAGACAAGAGAATGAACAACTGCATGTAATCACAGGGGGGTGTTGGGTCTGCAGGTTTCAGTCCTCTCCTCACACCTGTTTGCAGCTAGCTGATTAAAACAACCTTAGATCTTATAAACCAAATGTGTTTATGACCTAATGTGTGCCCAAAGAACACAAACAACATCCAGAGGATATTAATTCTCGCTCATATGTGAGAAACAAATGTGATTTTTGGCTGCAAAGAAACCACAAAATAATTCAGTTATACAGTACCTATCCACAACAACACTCGCCTCACTTTGTGTTAGGGAGGGTCACCTGATCCATCCCAAATTATAAGCTTTTTTAGATAGCTTATATGTTAAAGTTTGACGTCTAATCTTAAAAGCAGAGAGGGTGTCTGTCTCCTGAATCCAAACTGGGAGCTGCTTCCAGAGAAGAGAGGCCTGATAGCTGAAGCCTCTAACTCCCATTCTACTTTTAGAAACTCTAGGAACCACAAGTAAGCCAGTGCTCTGTTGGGATTATATGATACTGTGAGGTCTTTAAGATAAGATGGGGCCTAATCAAGAGGAGAAGTATTTTAAAATTCAATTCCGGATTTTAAATGGCGCCAAAAAGAGAAGTTAATATAGAAGAAAACTGATCTGTCTTTCTAGTCCCAGTTAGTCATCTCATTGTGTATTTTGGATCGACTGAAGGCTTTTCAGGGAGCTTTCAGAGCAGCCTGATGATAATGAATTACATTAGTGGAGCCTAGACGTTGTAACATATTAAAACGCGGGATGGTGTCACACCAGGTAAATACACAATTAGGAATGTGGAGAATGATACTGTCATTCAAATGGAAACTTAATTGTTCAGTGATCTGGTTCCTGCCAGGCAAACGTGTGAAGCGTTGTTTTCGGTTTCATGTGGATTTCCAACATGTCATGCTTTATTGTGAGGTGTGCGTACTAGCAGCCATGTCTGTGACCCTTCGGAGGTGCCAGTCGCCTGTCAGTGAGCCAATGTAAGCCGATTAGAGGTGGGCGACTAACAGGTTTAGGCTGCATCTGTTTCTTTTTTTTCTGCTGCCAAAAATGTCGCTGAGCTCGCCAGCGAGCCATCTCGTCTCTGAGAAGTCCGTCACTCTGACATCACCTTAGTGATAGAATCTAATTTGCTCTTTCATGGGCCTTTATCGTATTTAGACTTGGCCAAAAAGCCAGCTAGTTTTTGGTGGTGATCCCTGTTGGCTCGGATAAGATGTGCCCATGAACAGACCAGAGCTCGGAGCAACCATGTTCGCCTTTCAAGCAGCCTGACTAAGAATCCTCCCCTTAACATTGCCGCCTGATGAACATCTGGCATCGCATTAATGGCCGTTTCCATGCTTTTACAGCATGCCAACTATTTGCTTTCCAGTTGCCTCTGAACCTCGAGCCAATACTCAGATTAAGAGGGGTTTTGGGGTGCAAACACCTGTAAAGGTCGTTTACCAAGAAATAAAAATAAATGAATAAATAAAAAAACAGGTGCAAAAACTGTCAATAACTGCAAAATTTGAGCACATTTTTGAAAAAGTGGCCCCAACTTCACCCTCACTCATCCTTCCTTAATACCTTGGAGCTGTTACATTACACCCTCCACCCCCCTTAACCAATCTCTCCCTACAGGCAAGACCCTGTTGCCCCCGATGACAGGGGAGCCCAGTTCTGACGGGCTGGTACAGGTGTCAGGAACTAAGCGGACAGATGGCAGGGGCCAAAGGCGAACAAACAACAAGGGTGCACTTCTTTACTCATCTTCTGGTTGGCTGGGCAGCCTGTCGCAGGACGAGCAGGAGCCCCCCCCCATCCACCCTCTGGTGTCATGTGACCACAGGCTCGGAGACTTCAGAGGGCAGAGCAGGCAACTAATTGAGTCTTGTTTTTTTATGCTACACCTGAGCAGAACCCAGGCTTTTAAATTTATCTGGTCTCTTACAGGACGGTCACTGGAGGCGATGTTCTACAGACGGCCTCAAAACTCTGACGATTGAGTGATTTCTAGGAAGTGCAGAGCTAAAAACACCACAGCAATGTCAGTCTAACAACAAAATCCCAAAACAAGACTTGCGCAGATTGCAGTTCTAAATGATTTATTTCGTTCATCTGAATGCAAAGCTGCTTTTCTTTTCCTGTGGTTAAGGCCAGACTAACCATATCCGAAACCTTAAGCTTCACAGCTTCACTTTGATCTTTGTTCTTGCTCCTTCCTGCCACAAAAAACTGGATGATTTTCCCCACTTTAGTGAATTATCTTGCAAACATTCAAGACTGCTAGTTGGAAGTGAGCACAGACACAAAGAAACATCTTATATTTATTTAATTACACAAATCTTTCCTATCCTGTCACACGCAGTCTGCTGAACATATTCTAGATTTATAATAAATTATTGTATTTGATGATTCATAGAAAAGGAGTAGTTTATAGGAGAGATTGCACATCTTGATTTTCCTTCCCCAGGACCTTGCTATGATGGACGGTCCAGACGTGCCAGTAACCGCACAAGGCACCGGAAAAAGACTGAGGTAATGGGGAGTTGTCACTGATATGTTTTCTGCCGAAGGCTTAACCTCTTAGCATCCATCAGGTCACCTAGGATTAGTGTTCAGTTAATGTCCCCCCATTTTCATTGACGTTTTGCCTGTTTGGAAGATCAAATGGAAAACTTTAACACAAAAAACTAACCCCAAAATGTCTGACACCTCATTTGAAATGTATCATCTTCTACTTTATATATTAAAAAAAAGGCTATTCAGCATGTGGCTAAAACCAAACCAAGCCCTAGATGAGCTGCCAGTGACCTAAAATCATAGGAGAGCCATATCATTCCATTTATTTCTGAGCAAAATCATTTGTTTTGGGAGCAACGATGAAAGCACTAGTGAGAAAAATCGCCTGGTTAATGAATTTGCTCTTCATGTCAGGATTGATTTTCCCCCGGTCTCGCCTGCTTTTGTCTGAACTCCTCTTCCGCTCTCTGTTAATTTACCTTCTGCCCCCTTCGTCTCAGACTTGCAGGACTTTTGTTATGAGACCCGGTGTGTGTTTTTCTTAGCGCCTCGTTCAGTTTCAAGTGTTCCTCTCCTCCACTACCGTTCAACAGCTCCCCTTTCACCAACACTGAAAGGAATGCAAACACACATCAAAAGAGGCCCTCTCATTTTGAAGATTTCCAGGCTTTGCTCTTCTTACTTTCTTCCTTCCTATCTTTCAGTGAATGCGATCCGTATGCTGGTAGGCTCTCTTTCCTGGCAGCGTGCACACACACACAGTCAGTTTCTCACACCAACTGCTGTCCCACACTCTGCTCACTTGGCAAACACGGGACAGACGGATAAGTGAGGTCTCCAGCCCCTATGCCACCTGCAGACCTCTCTGCTCAGGTTTCTGACGGTGACACTCATGCAGGTTAACAAAACAACTAAAATGAGCCAAAATATGGTTTTGTTTTACATATTTTTGGATCTTCATCACACATTTTGTTTTGGAGCCATGATTAAGATTAAAGTCTTTTGATCCTTTTTGAGGTATTTTAGACTTTAGATTGTATACTGCTATTCATATTTCCTTATTTGTCACCTTTAACATCTTTAACCCTTATGAGTACCTTCTGATCTGCCATCTTTTTGGTTCAGGTTTGGTTACATTTAGGTGACTAAGCCTGTCAGATTAAAGCTGTCCTAATCAGCATTCAAAAGGGTGATCTGACAGGGATTATTCACACAAGCTGAGAAAACTGCTAAACCATTTTAAGTTTGCTTAACTAAAATAATGAAGTCAGCTCCATAGCGTGACCAGCGGTGGATAGCACTTTTATTTCTTGTTACCGGGACAGTGTCCCACATTTGTATTGGCTCTACTTTACAGAAGTCAGAATACTTGGCTCTAACAAGAAACATGCCGCTCAAAAAGAGACTTGCAGATGTACGGATGCATTCCTATTGAAACCTAAAGATGGTTACCAGACAGAACACCAGCTCAAATAACGGCTGAACAACTACTGAGACAGAAAATGGGAAGACATGGGTGGAAGAAGGCTATTTTATAGGAATCTTTCACGTATGCTAACTGTATTTACTTAATAGTCAATCTGGGAAAAAAAAAGAATCCATTCGTTTTTTTTTAGTTTTGACCTTTTTGACCAATCTATATTCTGCATAGTTTGTTAATTACATTACATATAACCTCTTACCATATTAGGGTGTTTCACATTGTCCCACCCACATTTGGTTTGGTGGGATCTGATCACCACACCACACACCGTAAGCTAGCATGCCTTCAAATAAAGCTGGCTAGCTTGGATCGAACTCACAATCTTTTAAAATGCAGTGACACACAATGACCACTAAACCATCTAACTGATGCCTTGATAATTGCATATAATTTATATTTTTACTTATTTACTCTCTGTAGGAACGGAATAAGTTTCGTGTTATTTTTAGGTTACGTAGGAATTCTTCAGCTGTCAGATCTAATTTACAGGCAGACAGGTGTACGGTGCATGGATGGGGAAGTGCTGGTGACAGGTTCACCACAAGTTTCTTTTTTCACTGTGCTTCAGTTGCATCCCCTCAATATTCTGACCCAGAGAGCTCACGGCATAATTTGGACATAAAAAACATATGGTTTCCCCCTCTCATGGCCAGCTCTAACCACCTTGGCTGGACTTTCTCCTTGACTCTGCGACAGTTTCATAAGTAACCTTTAATTTAACTTCCCAGATGTTCTCTCCATGAGAGCATTTTTCACTTACCAAATGCTTCCTTCCTGAGACTATTCAGCTCATTTTTAGTCTTGGCTGCAACACCACCTAACAGTAAAATGGCAGTCATTTTTAAACCACACTCTAAAACTTTCACCTTTGGTTCACCACATTTGAGACTGTATTCAGGCAAACGACCATTACTTAAATGTTTTAACTTTTTGATTTCTGCATGTTGTTTTTGGTGCCAGAGTAAAGAACATGTATAGGTCATGGTCATGCAAAAGTAAAGTCATGGGGTAATGACCCCCACTCAAAGGGCTTATTCGCAGATATGCTTGTTAGGTACTAAATCTTGAGATTATGTGGAAAACTTAGAGTTTTTTGACCAAGTATTATACCTTTATAGTCATAATAACCAATACCAATAAAAGGGGTCACTCAACTGCGTTGGCCCTCTTTCTCCCAAAAGTTTATTTCACTTGAATTTACAGTTTTGGCTGGGTTTGCAGCCATGGCAGGATGCTATTTTCAGTGATAAATCTCTAAAAACCCAACAACAGTTCATTATTTAAGAACTAAAAAGCCAACATTTCCCTTAAAAGTTGTTGGAGACCAAAGATCAAAGGTAAAACAGGATAAAACTGAACTTTGGGATGACCACTGAATGGTAACATGGCTCAATCTGTTATCTGGATAAGAAGGCAACTGTAGTCCACCATATGAAATTAAAAATATGAAAATATGCCAGAGTTGTTTTTTTCTTTATTCTTCCCATGTGTAGCTACAAATCTGTTACAAACTAAAAAACTAAAAAACTCTTGGGATACAATATTACAAATATTTGACATGATGCAAAATACAGATGTCTTGTAAAACGGAAGATGTGCTTTTGGTACCTTTAAAAGAAAACTCAACTCCTTTCATAACTCCATAAAACTACTTCATGTGGTTGATGTTGTTGTGGCAAAATCTGTACCCCATCAGTGCACAACAGTCTGTATCAGACTAGGAATGTTTTTGTTGACAGATGATATGCCAAAATGGACGGCGACTACAAAGACCTTTGGGAAAAGACAAGTTTAGACTAGGACAGGACACATTCTCCATGGGTGAATCACTTCTGTGTGGAGAAATGTCTCCCTTTGAGGATTTGAAGCTCAGGTCTGAAGGATCATGAAAGCATTTGAGAAGTGAGAGGCCTGACAGCAGCACGTTATCCATTAGTCTGATTCAGAGGTCAAAATTACCACAGGCTGCCTCACATGTATAGATTCAGGTCAGTCAAGCAGAAAGGAGACGATTGCCACAATATGCTTTCTCATTGCCAGGGTGAAGGTTGTCTTAAGGGTTAAGCACTTAACTTGGCTGAGCTACTTAAAGATCTTTGCTTTAAGAGCAATTTAATGTGCAGTGAATCAAAGGAAACCTGCAAATAATTTCTTATATCAATTAAGACCACTATGGCTTATATGTGTGAGCCCTGTTTTCAATCACAGGCATGTAAATCAGGGATTACTGAACTATTTTCTCCATTGCATTCTATGTTTGTATGAATCTACTATCCATTCCAAATGTTTACAATGTGCACAATACACTGGGGGAACCAAATCCCTCACCAAAGACCAAGCATCCAGTGGATTGCAGATGATACAGAGTAATGAGAAGCTAACAACTGATGTAATATAAAAGGCATCTAAAACAGCAGAGAAAAAAAGCCCTGTGGATGAGTTCTTACTCCACCCCTGAACCTGACCTTTGCTTCTAGTAAAGGCAATATCCTGTGGTTGATCTCTTTGTCTCTCTCAACTAACAGAAAACAGATGTGGAGCTCGTGGCCTATATAGTACACGGTCCCCAGCTGGAGGGGAAGATACATGGCTGTGATTTTTTTTTTTTTTTTTTGTGGTCCTGACCCTGTCAAAGGCAAAAAAAGAGTTTGCCGCAAACTTCGGTGTCACTCACATTCTTACATTTTCTTCCTGTTAAAAGAGAGTTTTTCTTTCCCACTGTCGCCAAGTGCATTCTCAAAGTCAGCCTTTGCTCGTCGGGGTTTTCACCATATTATTTTAAATAATATATCGTATGTAAAACACCTTGAGGTGACTGCTGTTGTGATTTGGCGCTATATTAAAAAACTGAATTGAATTGTTTTGATCTCTATTGGATGATTACATGAAAAAGGGACAAAAAAATATTTTCCACACATTCTTCTGCTGTGCAACCTTACACCTTAGCTGCAAAGTGGGAATGCTTTTATTTTTGGAAGTATTTATTTTTTGCAAGAAGAAATGTCACAGAACTGCTAAATTTATCACAATTCACGGAACAACTATGTCCGCGCCAAATTTCACAGCAAGTTATTTTTTAACATTTTCAAGTTATTTTAGCCAGTGTGGCCCCACCACACTGGTCTACAACAAGCATGCAAATCATTAATCAAGCCATTAACTGATAAGCTGACGAGTTAGAAAGTTCTCATTGCTTACATATCTCA
Source organism: Oreochromis niloticus (assembly GCF_001858045.2). NCBI lineage: Eukaryota > Metazoa > Chordata > Actinopteri > Cichliformes > Cichlidae > Oreochromis > Oreochromis niloticus. The sequence goes on along the minus strand of NC_031987.2, from coordinate 9,709,439 downwards.
GCTGAATGAAGCTGAGCTGAGTCTGTATCCATGTAATGTGTGTTTTAAGTCCCAGCTGTCACTGGTGCCACCATGCACACTGCTGAGTCGTGCCTCCCTCTCTGAAGCATTTGGCCGGGGGTCATTCATCCTAAACGTGCTGTTAGCACTCACTCTCGGCCGCTCCAGCTGTCAATGACCTCGACCACGACATCAGCTAAACTGCCACTCTGCACGTCTGTGTTCGGACGCTCCAACGAGCCAAAGTTAGCATTTGCTACACTCAGGTTTCACTGTGGTGCGGCTTCCACATCATTGTGGTGAGTTTAGCAGAAGTGTCTGATAGCTGACAGTCTGCATGTGTCTGCATCGGCCACTCATGCCAGCTGCTGCCAATTCACAGTCAAAGCTTTAGTGACAACAGGGGGACTCCCATTGAAGTTTGCTGTGTATGTGTGTTTATGCAGGCATCCAAAGCAGCTGTCAAAGCGCATCTTCAGATGAGATCTTAGTTGACCGGTAACAGTTATCAGGACCTAAAATGCATTTTAAATTTATTTTTTTTATATTTTCACTAAAACTAATAATTACACCATTAGCTGATAATTTCCACACTCCCAGTTTGTAGCGCAGACTTTCAGTTAGTTACTCAGACATCTCTTCTACTCCAGAAAGAGCCTCAAAACTTTCCAGCTGAGAAGCTGAGCTGTGGTTCCCGATTGATCGTTATGTGTAGAAACGGTAGACCGTCCCTTTCCTTGTGTGCTTTTATGTGGCTGCTTCAAACTCTAAAAGTACTAAATGTGTAGCTCAAGGTGAGCCAAATGGCACCGTCCTCTCAATGCAAGGATTAGATTTAGTGTTAGAAAAACCAATTTAATGAAGCTGCATTCTTTAACCTGGAACATGACCTTCTTATGTCAGGGCCGTATGAACAGTAACGTCTGCTTTGCTGTTAAACAACCTTTTTCTGCCATCTTCACCTGAATTTTTTCACCCTGGAATCTACTGCTGCTCTTCGACCACCTTTTGACATAACCGAGTTCACGCTCAGAGCAGCCTGACATTACAGAAGTTTTGCATGTGAAACAAATTAGAACAAAAATGGGCCCTGAAGATAACACGGCGAGGTTTTCATCCTACTTTCTCTCTAATGAGCTGATTACAAAACACAAGCAGACCTCATTTTGGACCCAAGCCACAGAGAGAGAGGAGAGGATGGCAGCAACAGAAACGCCATGAGGGAGGAGGGGAAAGGTTTGGAGGAACTTGCTGAAGACAACCACATGTCTCTATATCCTAGCTCAACTCTGAGCTCCGACTCTTGTCTCCGGCTTCTATCTGAGAGGAGACTGTGGCCTGGCACTGAGTCAGCGTGATTTGGAATCTAATATTTCCCATCATATGGAAACGTAAGAAAAGGAGCCTGGCTGCCCTGCCCTTAAGGCTGCGTTGACTTTGTAGCTATGGGAGGGCCTGGTGTAAATCATAACTTACAAACTCCCTGCCCTCTCCCCTTCCCAAGACAAACCCCAGAGTTAGGAGCACAAACAGATCCCCCTCCTCTCTCTCTTTGAGCACGATGGCTGCATTTCGCTGCGAGTGGCCTCTGCGCAAACCCTGATCTCTCCCTCTGCATCAGATTAGGGCCAACAGCAAACATCACAGACAATACTGCATTGTCTGTTAGCCTGTGTCAGTCTATCTCACAGCTTGCAACCACACAGAAAAAGCCTGCTGGATGTTTAATGAGGAAGTGACAATGATACAGTGAAGGGAAATCAGAAATCCACCTCATCGATGGCATTAACAGCTGATTCCACAGCCAGTCAGGGGGGCAACATGGACTGAAGAAAGCATGCATGAGCATGGAAACATTACTCTGCCTTCCCATGTGGTTTCCATTTGTTCACAATAAACAGGACACCATCACCACTTTCTACAGACTCAAATATTTTAGGAAGACAGTTCGGCTTGGTCTAAAGATGTGAAGTTCAATCTTTAACTTTTTTTTATTTGCAATACGCAAACACAGTATGAGAATGCAAATGTCCAAGTTTAGTCTGGATATTAAACACCTCGACAACATTTGATTGTGCCTGTGTAAAAAAAAAAAAAACATTTCCTAAAGTGTGAACAGGTCAAAGGTCGACTATTTCTGTGTGCTGTGTGCTACATTTAATAAAAAGCAACTGTGGACAATATCTGAAGCTGATTCTATGTAAGTGCTACATGTGCAGAAGAGTGCAGTGCAGTTTAGGTGCCAACTTTCTGTTTACATCTATGAATGCTAGCTATAACAGGAAGTGGCCATATATGAATGAAGTGGTAAGTTTTCATCTGATCATAGCTGAAATGCTTAGCAGTCTGCCTCTAGACTGTATGGGAGCATACAGACACAGTTACCTGCTAAATAAAATTCTAGAATTTCACTCTGCACCAAAACTGAAGCTTGGACTTCTTTGATATCTGTTAGTACAAATAACCGCACAGCAGCCATATTATTGGTCAGATAATTTCATTAAAATGCTTCAAAAGGCTCAGGCAGCATAAATGCAATCCAGAGGTCCAGCTCAGGGACGAGGTGAAACCTAGCAGACAACTATCAACTACAGCCATCTGTCAGTTAAAGAGGCCACGCCCCCTAATGATGCAAAATATAACCCTTAAAACAATTTAAACAGGTGAGTTAAAAATATCACACCATTAAAGTTGTTGCGAAGGGGAAAATTAGCTATAGAGACGGAAAATAATTTGCTGCTCTCATGTGAAGTTGGACATCACATGGACGTCTGTGGGCACTAACAGACTGCTGGAGCCTCAAGTGGACGTTAAAGGAACTGCACCTGTTGATGTTTTCATGTTGGTTTTATTTTTCAGCTCTTGAGGTTACTGCTTGTAGCTGATACAGGCTAATAAGGTCTGGTAATCTACCATTTTTCTAACAGTCCAAGCCAGAGACAAACACTTCATCACAGGACTAAATTAAAAATATTCAGTGTTCGGCTTAAAAAAAAAACATCCAACCTGTCACTTTCCTTTGTCCACAGAGTTTATCTTGCGGTGAGATAATAGAATAGGTTTCACCCCCACCCCCCTCCCTCCCTTCCTGCAAATGAACTGACCTGTGGTGACCTGGGTAGGGTTTCCCCGTAAGACCCCCGCTCTGTGACCACCATTGTTCCTTTGTAAGCTGATAGACAATGATGATGTTAGACCTGAAACACTTTTGGGAAACCAGGCTTGAGATGAGTCAGTGGAGAAGCGTCTGTGAAGAGTTTGACCGGGCTGTGTGTTTGTCCACCGCTGCTGCTGATGACACATCGTGCATCACACCAAGTACAGTGTATACAAGAGTGGATGTGTTTAAGTTTTCCTCCCTCTTTGGAGAGACTCGAGCTGGCCGAGGTAGAATTACATGACACAGGAAGGCGATCGTTAGACCCTCAGTTTGGCTCAGTTTCCCTGAAACAACTTATTTCCGCTGCAATCGTGTTGAAGACGAAGGAGAAAGGCTGCTGTGATTGATGAGGTCAATCGGCCTGTAATGAGCTTGTCAGTTATTTTACTGCACAGCCCTTAAAATGGCTTGTTAAAACTACATCATCCTGCATTTTCACATGTGTTCTCACATGGCATGTGTGCTCCTTTTGAATGTGGCGTGACCTCTGTTTCTGTGCTGGGATTCGAGTGCCCACTCGTACCCGCTCTAGTGTAAAGAGGAGGGAGCCCAGCCCGGATATGATGTGAGCCTCTTTAACCTCACGCACTTGAGTCAGAATTGAACGGGACGCCTCGAGGGGAGAGAAACAACAAGTGTTAAAACAAGCGGGGATTGTCCTGCGCCGCCCGCCATGCCAGAAGCAAAGGAGACGGGATTGAGTGAAGGGCTCTACACATGAATGTAAGCGGCCATCTCTCTCTTTCGCTCGCACACTTTCCCCTCCGTCTGAAGTGCAGGCTGACTGTGAAAGATCGCCGCGGCGGTGCGCAACGCTCACTGCCTTTTACTGCCGCTCTAAACGCCCATTAAAGTCTCATCAGTTCATCCCTGCACATTTTAGTCCTCAGCACACCTCCCCACCCCGTCTGTCTGTGGGCTGCGGGCCTCACAGTGAGTCTCATCATCACCAAATCAGAGTGTCTAACAGATTTCATTAATTACAATATCAGATATTTCTCACTTGGTCCACGTGTCAGCTTTGAGCTACACATTTCATTATGTTTTATTTTCTAAATCATAATCATTAACTAGGGCTCAGCAAATTGAAATAAAACAAACCAAATTAATTATTTTACAGCAGTTTTTTGTGATGGTGAAAATCAGTTGCTATATATTTAATCCCAGCATACAACCTTATACTAACACACAAACACACATCTTGCCCTGTAAGAGGTGTGCGATCGCACTCATCATCCCCTCAATAATGTGAATATTTAACAATCATGTTTTTTGTCTTTTGAAAGAGAAACTGATAATGAAACTGATGCTGATATCATGTTTTCTATCATTTTAAAAAAGCACAATGGCCGTGACAGACGTGAAGACAGAATTGTGAGTTTCCTGATCTTTTTGACCCCTCAAATTTCAAATCAACCCCCCCCTTTTTTTTAAACAGCACACCACACGGCGTGAAAAAGAGGGAGAAATAAAACCATAACAGCCACGTCGATATGACAAGCAGAAGAATTCAAGGAAAATATATAAGTGGAAATGACATAAAAAAGAGAACATTAAAGACTCAGAATGGACAAAAATCGTGAGGCTGAAGTGAACACAAATAAAAAGTGAAAGGCATCTTAAGTTGTCAGTTATGGGACTCTCACAGAGATGCCATGGTCACCACAGGTTTTAAAGTGGGCTCAGAGAAGGCGTTAGCAGGATGACCAAAAGCTGGTTTCAAACCGAGCTTGTCCAGAACCTTAGAGAGCATCAAGCGTGCTGCCTCCTCCACGCTCTGTTCACACGGAGTGTGAATGCGTCTGAAGCTGAGTGTTTCCTGCTTTACGCTCAGACTGGTCGATTATTCAAATTTTAAAATTTCACTTACAGATTTGTCTTCCAATCATAATGAAAACCATGTAATCAACAAAAAAGTCTGTTTGATTAATTTTCTCTTTAAAGATTAAATTTTTTTTGCGCACCTTAGTGCACCTACAGTAGTGCGCTTTCACCTCTCCCTAAAAGCTTGAACCTAATCACTGTTTAGTTCAGCTCAAGCCAAGATGGTTCAAAACACCCTTCGGTAAGTGAGATCAACAAGAAATAAAAGTTTTAAAAGGAAGGATGTTCTCTGCAGCAGATTAGGTTTTCAGCTTCAGCTCTTAAATTTTAGGTTCTTGGGCCTAAAGTTCAACTTAAAAATGTGAACTTGAACTGAAAATATCTCACCCTGACTCGGTCCAAAATTCATGTGTGAAAATAACTTTGCATAGCTGAGCAGGGAGAACATGACTCACGATTTTCTATCTACATTTAGTTCATCAGTCAGGGAAAGAGCTGGAGCTGGTGACGGACTGCCTGTCAGGAGCCTGGAGGACATTTCCCAGTAGCCCGAGGCTCATTTTGGCTCGCTACAAACTTGAACGGTAATAAAGCAACAGGCAGGAAGGAGTTAACAGGCCTCTCACAACCGACTCATCAAGATCGACTCCCGCTCTCACACACAGACTCTCTCACTACCATGTCCACGACGCTCAGGCGTGCACATGCTTCTGCTCCTCTGCCAGTAATGTTTAGGTTTTTGGCAAAAGAAAATGAAGGGAGGAGGAGGAGAGTGAGAAAAGAAGAAGAAGATGAAAAAGGCCCAAAGATGCAGTTACAGACTGAAATAACAGTCCGAGGCCAGCTCAGTGAAAACACGAGCAAAAACACACACACACTCTGAATATATGGGTGTAGTTTTCAACTATTTTTCATAATCCTTTAATATAATCATTTGAACAATTTAGCTCACTATTGTATTTTCATCTGCTTTTAAAAATAAAATAAAATCAAGTATTTGTTTTGTGTCGATTAGCTAATATTGCCAGATTTCCTCTTGACTCTCTTTAGTGGTGCCTCCACAGCCTTGGAATTGAGTTTTCTAATCCACATAACTTTCCAAAAGAGGTGTCTAGTACCTGTTAGATCAGGATACTGTTATTACATATTATATGCTGTAACAGCAAAAAACTACATTTTTGAAATATTGTCATTTTTGAAAATTTGACATGTATTGAAGTATTGATTTATTAACACTCACAATACAGCCTTTCCCTGTAACTCCCCTCCCTACCACCAACAGCCAAGCATTCACGCATTTATCTTCTGGAGGTTATGTACACTTTCTGGATTATAATCTGGATTATAATCAACTAACTGAAGTGATTGAAGGCACATATTCAAAGATTTGATGGCCAAGTGCTCATCAGTACGTCTGCAAAGTGTTGTCTGACGCTCCCTGCAGCAGTTCAGGGGTTTACACGGCACTTAAGGGAGCGAGCAGCAGCTATCCTTCATCCACAGCAGCTAAATTCCAGTGCAAACATTTTTCCGCTCAACCACAGAGGCCTCAGAAGCCACACACACACACATACACACCCCACAGCTACTGCATCCTGACGCTGGCCGCACTTTGTGCCATCACGAGGTGACAGGCCGCTGAATGGCTTCATTGGTACAGTGCAGACTGTGAGAGGCATTCTCTCTCTGTCTTTCAACTTTTGAGTTTACTCAGCAGGAGTGAGTGGTTGTGGTGTTGGAGAAGGAGGAGGGTGGTGGTGGTGTAGGGGTGCTCCTCCCCCTCCTCAGAGTCACTTCACCCTCCAAACCCTCCTTTCTGCCCCTGTACGCTAGACTTCATCGGTATTTGCTTTAAAAAAAAAAGAAAAGAAAAAAAAGAAAAGTACCCCCTCCTCCTCCTCTTCTTCTTCTTCCAACACACACACCTACACACACACACACACACACACACACACACACACACACACACACACACATGCATTGACTCCTTTACCAGTATCTGGTTCATTAAATTTTCTGCAGACTTCCAGAAAAGACACATACACACATACACACACACACACACACACACACACACACACACACACACACACACACACACAAACAAAACAAAACAAAACACAACAAAACAAAAAAACAAGAAGCAGATCAATAAAATGGGGCCTGTGTGAAACGGGGGGCTTCAGCAGCACACGGGGGCTGTGGAGATGAAAGTGACATGGCCACTATAGGGTCTATGAACGGCACAGAGCGGAGCCCCCAAACTGAGGCTGAATGAGCTGAATAGGCTCATCCATTCTTCCCTCCTTTCACTCTCCGTAGGCCTGAACTGTTGGAACTCTTCATTCCTCACAATGGCCAAACGCACTAAAACTTTTTCTTTTTTCTTCTCATGCAAATCACCTCAGCCCTGACCGCCTGTGTCATCATGTGGAGCGGAAAACACACATGAACCTTCTCAGTTTTTAAAAAAGGATCACAAATGCTGGCATCATCTGAACCTTTAAAAAAATCTAAAAAATTCATTAGAAAAAGCTTCATTTTTAATAAATAATAATAATAATAATAATAAAGCAGAATCAGTCGTTTGATTTTCAAATGTGACTTAGAAAAATTCCCACCAAAGACGGGGCTTCTTTCCCACTAACATTTAGGCCAAAGCAAGTAAGAAAAAAGGGAGACTCATAAAAGTCCACCCATGACTTTGGGGATCATTAGCAGCGCCTGTTAGATAGGAGGGAAAGCCAACAGCAAATATAGCTGCTAAAGGGCCCCACAAAGGCGTGAAGTGTTTGTTGACTGCTCAGGCTGCAGAGCAAACAGTAAACTTTGAATCTTTCAACAATAAGTACACATCTCCCACAGTCCCAGGCACTGATGTGTCCACGCTGCTGCTGCATTCCTCAGCTTGCTGTTTGATTTTTGCTCCTTTGTACCATTACAGGATTAAAAAAGTGCAGCGTGTGGCTGACATCAGAATAACTACACTGAAGCAGGAAAAAATATATATATCAAAGGTTATTTTTGCTTAAAATAAATAAAAATGAAAAGAAGATAAAAAATACAGTCGACTTTGGATACATTAGTGCTGAACTGTGAAAAGTGAAGCAGGAGGATTGGCGCCGGGTATTCTGATCACATCTCTTCCCATATGGATCAAGTTGCAGGAGCAAAAATTTTTTGGATTCCTGTGTCAGATAAGTTCAAAGTGCAAATGAGATGTGAAGCTGCCCTAAAAGCTTCATCTGCCGCTGACACGCAAGGCAGCCGAAACAGAGGAAGAAGAGGAGGAGGAGGAACAGCAGTGAAACACTTTCTAACACAAGAGAGGGAAAAAAAACAGCAACATTAAAGCGACTCCCGTCAGCATCAGCACGAACTTCTCCTACCTTCACTGACGTCTCTTTTTCTCTTCGAAGCTCTTCCAGCTCCGTGTTTTTGCCGGGGGTGGGGGTGGGGGACTGTGCCAGGAGTCGAGATTCCCGTAAACTAGAACCGAGCTGGCACCAGCACTGAGCGACGCTCTCCAGGCTGGACGCAAAACTCCATGAACCGAATTAAGAAAAGTTTGGAAAGCCGCAAAGTTTGCGCGACATTACACTCCTCTCTCTCTCGATCTCTCTCTCTCTCGTCTCCTCTGTCCCGATTCAGAGCGCAGTGTCTAACTTTTTCTTACAATCCATCTTCCCGAAGAGGTGCGCTTGTGCGTGCGTGCGTGCTGTGCTGTGCTGTGCGCGCTCTCAGCTAACTAACCTCATGCTTAAGTTTCTTCCTTGATGCGCGTAAAAGTTTGGAAGCAAACGCGGTTTGTGTGCGTCTCACGGCAGTTGTTGCAGAGACATGCGGTGCTGTTGAGATCTTCAGACTGCTGATCTGTTTTCAATCCGACCCCCCTCCTTCTCTCCCTCCCTCCTTCTCTCTCTCTCTCTCCCCCCTCACCATCCCTCCTCTTCTCTCACTCCCCGTGCTCCCTGGTGAGTTGGGCCATTTGCTGCACCAGATGGGCCGGGCTAACTCAATCCAGCAGTTGTAGAAAGCAGGAAAAAAAAAAGTTAGCTGAAGTTTCAGTTATTGCCCGGTTTTTCACAGGCTTCATCTTTAAGCGTGTCTATCTGAGCCGGGTTTAGACTTTACGCTTAAAATGCGCAAATCTGCATCAGCTGGAGCACTGATGTTGGAAAAGAAATAAGCGCCTGGTAATTTTCCCTTTTGGGAGCAGTGATTTCTTTGAGTGGGTGGACATATTATCAAAGCGCTCTTTTATCATGAACAAACCAAACGCGCATTCAGCAACAGATACATCCACAGCCTGTAGTTCCAGTCACAGCTTGTTGATTTAAAAAGTAGACAACAGGCAATCTTCATAATTCATGCTTTGTTTACTTCCATGGAGGCTTTTTCATCTTGGTTGGAACCTTTTATTGAGCGGTGCAGCGGGGGCAGCACGGTGCGGACAAACGGCATTTATGATGTGATGCATGTACAGTAGATTTCACCTCACATAACCCAGCCAGTGGCAGAGCGTTCAAAGGCTCATTTTTTGGTTCTTTTTTCAAATTATTAGATGTTTTTTTTAAGGAAAGTGACGATGTGTGAAAGAGGAGACAGAAACTGAGGGAAGCCAGGTCCACTCTGCACAAGTGCTCGAAGTTTACTTTTAATCAAATCTGAATTTAGCTGAAGAGTAAAAAGACTGAACTCTAAATCCTGCTTAAGTACAGATTCATGATAAAATAAATAAATAAAAAATACCCAAAGTATCCAAAGTAGAAGGCCGTAATCTTAGAATATATACCCCAGCAGATGTTTTTCCATGTGAGCACCACTTTAATGCTGAAGTGCCTCATGGTGAAGTTGATTTACTGACTTTATCAGCCACAAAATGCCAAGGCAGCATCTTATCTGTTAAAAAAGAGGAACATTGCTCCCATGAAGGTGTCACGTGGTCTGTAAAACTTTTAGATGTCACAGAAACATGAATGCAGGACCCAGGGCTTCCCAGTGGGACACTGCTTAAAGTGCCACATTTGCATCCTTTCCCCAAGTTCACACCATGCAGCACCTGACCATCCACATAATGCAAAAGAAAATGAGATCCGTGCTCCAGCTCACCTCCTCACGTTCCAGTCTTAAGTGAATTTGCGTTTAACACAGGCTTACCAGAAGCTGCAGAGCTCTGTGCATTGTGACTCTTTCACACATGGAGCATGGAAAAGTTCAGGAGAATCAGTAGTCCTTTTTCACAGGCAGGACATAGTCTTACTACAGTAAGTGCCTGTGTGGTTTAGGTGAAGCTGCCTGATGGAGCAGTTAATGCACCAGGTTATTAGCTGCTTTATTCGCACATCAGTGCACAGACTTTGTACGAGGGCTCTTGCAGGTTAAAGTCTGAAGAACACTCGATCTATCAGCATTGGCCTCAACATTTCTAAAAGTCCTACTTTTAAAAAGTTGGCTGCTGCAGTGAATGTGTGAAAAAAGAAAACAGAAATTATATATATAAACTCATCAGTTTTCCCTTTCAAATAAAATATAATAATAACTGAGTTTTCGTGTCCTCTCTGCAGTCTGTGCAGACCATCAGGTGGGTTGTTCCCTGTCTCCACCAGTCTGCATTTGGAAATGTCCCCAAGCAAGATACTGAACCCCAAAGCTCCCGATGCATGCTTTGCGTCAGAATGTGAGTGGCAGTTAAAAAGTGCTTGAAGTGCAGCGCGTGTGTGAAGTCTGAGTGGATAGTAAGAGTAGAAAAGTGTTACATAAATACCAGTTTACCAGTGAGCTGTCCCCACTCCTGACACAGTCACATACAACACTGCACAAATGTCTTGAGCTGCCACTCATTTCTTCATATTTCACTCAGAAAATGGAAAATAAGTCCAGCAGTTTATCGTATGCTTATATGTTTGTATGTGTTTCCACTTTGAAACGTGTGCAAACACACATGGAAATACGGTATACGAGGCAAAAACAGAGTGTGTACAATTCTAATGAGCCTGAAAGTCAATATTTAGTATGACCGCCTTTACTCTACAACACAGCCTGAACTCTCTTATGTAGCTTTCTTGCAATTTCTGTAAGTGGTCTTCAGGAATGGTTGTCTAGACTTCTTGAAGAAAATCTTATTTCAATGTTGGCTGCCTTTTATTCTGTTTTCTGTCAAAATGGTTCCACACAGAGACCCTCAAATGAGAAGAGTTGCTTCAGTGGGGTCCAGAATGTGGGATCGTCATGTGGTTCGTATAGATGTCAGATAGTTCCTGGAAGTGCTGTGCAGGGATTTGGAATATGTGAATATAGGGAGGCAGAGCTCTTCTTTCAGGAATTAGTCGTGAACAAAAACATTGAAATACAATAGTTGATAATGTCAAAGTGAAGTGCATGTAGTTAGATCTCTGTATATAAATAAATAAAATATTAAAGCACTAACATTAACTGCAAGTGTTAACAAACCTTAAACTGCAGTCTTGACATAGTTGAGCTGATCATTACAGTGAGAAATCCTGCTGCTTTTCATTAATGCAACAGAATAAATATTTAAAAATGATTTATTTCCTAGCTGCCAGTTTTTTTCATGGTGGTTTAAGTAATCCCGTGATAACTAACATGACGATAAGTGTGTCTACAAGCTAATATTTAACTTGGTCAACGCAACAAGGTCAGATTTTGAAGCTTTTTTTTACTGATTCCATAATGTTAGATGAAATAATATTAACATAAATTAATTCACAATTAATTATATGTTCCTGGTTATTATTATGTTTGCTAACCTAATCTGGCATCAACTATCATGCCCAAAATCTACAAGTGAATTTGATTTCATTTATTAAACATTAACATTAAACATTTTTTAAAAGTGCATTTTAAACTTCTGTGTCACTATTTCTATGGTATGGGTTGCATATAGTGCTAACTTCTGGGAGATATTGCAAGATTTTTGAGCCGCCATTGCTGTATATTAAAAAAAAACAAAACCTGGATGCAATCACTCATCCCAGTGACTTCTTGACTGTGAGCTGACTGCAGGTTTCTGCAGCCTTATAAACAGTAAAGCTGCATAATCACTGAAACTGCACCGCTGCCCAACAATAAGCCACAAACTCAGTTTCATGATTGTTAATATGCAAACTGTAAATAAAATGCACTCATATGGCCAACAACTCCAGCTCTTATTATTGGATGTCGTTGGATTGAAGCGGTTTTAGTCCGGTCGATTGAAGATGAAATATGGCAGAAAAATAACTATATAGCAGTTGAGTAAACAGAGACTCAAAGCTGAATGACTGGCGATGTCAGACACTGACTCACATATGCATTCATTCTTCATCGGCTTTTCATCCCTGCGAGGCTTTCTTGTTTTTTGAGGGCCTGTCAATCACAGAGCCCCTCTACCACACACACACACACACACACACACACACACACACACACACAGTCCATAAAAGAGGCCTTTTAGCATGTTTTCGGGATCCTGCCCTGCGATTCGTGTGTGGGAGAAGCAAGCACTAACATGGACATCCCAGGTAACCCTGACCACACATGTTCAGCTCTAGAGCAAAGAGATCCAGGATAGATGGAGTCACAGGAGGGCTGCCAGGCCTGGCTGGTTTTGGGGCTCAAGGTGCTGCCACCTATTGTGGCATTCTCTCTTTGCGCCTGCATCATGCCTGAGTGGCCACTGTGAAAACCAGCCTGTGCACATGAGCGTCCTCTGTGCCTGTATGTGTCCTCAAAAGAGGGTGAATGCCAGTGTCAGGCCTCTCTCCCGTGCTACTACACTCTCACAGGCAGGAATTTTAATGAGTGTTTTTTTTCCCCTGATTACAGCAGAAGAATGTAGAAGCAGAGATCGAACACCAAAGCTTTTGGACAGAGAATCAAAGAGGGAACAAGTATAAAAGGAAGTAGGTGAGGTGAAGACATGCAAAGGATTCAAAGTCTGACCACAAGATCATAGTTTGATCGTATTAGCTCATGCATTCTTTAGTGATGACCCCTGCAGCCCGTGATGGTGCAGCTCATTATTTGCCCGTGTTTATAGGTCACATGTTGTTTAAATGAAATTGTTGGCCAATCTGGCGGATTTCAGTTTGATCTGAAGGTCAGTGTCTGCGTAATAGAAACTCAGCGTTTGTCTTTATAGCATACTTCTTACTGGTAACTTGGCAGGTTGGTGATCATTCTGTCATCCATTGCTCAATCATGCTGCTATTTTGATTTCACTTTTAGAAAAAAATCACTCCAAGATGTTTTGCAGCATTAGATATTTAAGATTATTCATCATTACGTCAATTTTTCTGCATTGTTTTACATAATGAAGAAAAAAGCATTAAGCCTGTGAAAAGATCTGTGAAACAAGTCAAGTTAATGTTTTTTAAATACACAGTAAAAGGATGTTGTGGCTAAAACACACTGACTGATAAATATACAAATATTTAGAAATCTATGTTGTATCAAAGGCAAAGTAAAAATTTCATTATTAAATAATAATAATAATAATAATAATTCTTTTAAATTATTATTTGAAAGGTTTCTAATGGTTACCCGTCTGAGCGCTTCTAGCTACCAAAATATGTCAGCTCAGTATTAAAGCAGTATAAATTCTGTCCCAGTGCTGAGTTAAAGGAGGCTTGAGTAACACTGCCACGACTCACTTCACCACCCTGTGGTTCCAAGTGGCATTACACGGGGAGTACATGCTGTCTTATTCCAGTTGATATCTCTGCAACGCAACAAACCAGCGCAGTCTCACAGCAGTTTGCCAAATAGTTGAGACCTCAAATCTATTGATTTGTATTTCTGAACATACATTTTTTTCATCTTCCTGAACATGACTTCTCATCTATTCAGTCACATATGAACTATTTTGTGTTTATGTGCCCAAAATATTTTTCACTTTTTAATGGCCAAAAGCTCGTAGGGGGTTGAGTCACACATTTGACCGATTTTCATTCATCCTTTTTATTATTATTTTTTAATTTTTTTCCCTCTATTAATTTTGAAAAATTATTAACTTTTTAATGGTAAACATATGTTGCTTGGTGTAGGCTTTAAAAATGACTTGGTTCGGATTACGCACTGAAACAATGTGGTTAGGTTTAGAAATTAATCACAGTTGCCACTCCTTTTAAGGGTCTGTTTTCTTGGCTGCTATGGTTACGTGAACCATGGTGCTTTCTCTGGACAGCACATTATATGTTGTTGAAATGCATCAGTTAGAAAGTATCTGTCCATGGACAATTTGTGTCACTGAACATGAACAAATAGACTCACTTTTTATGTCTGTTTCTTGTTTTGTGGGCTGAACTCAGCCCAAATGCACAAATCTTACCTTTAACATAACATCATAGGTGTCGTCTCTTCTTGTTGATAGTTGATAAAACTGGTAGCTGAACCAATGAACTAAACTGGTTTTAGTTCATAGGCAAAATACTAAAAAATTTAATCCCAATAGGGCTAGACTATATTGTATTATATTACATTATTCCAAATCATTTTATTGTATTTATTTATTGTTCACCTTTTATTTTAGAAAAAAATGAGTCATTTTACATTAATGAGCTCTTTTGTTTTGTCATATTGTGTTTTAATTTATTTAACTCTTCTACTTTATCCTGTTTCACGTGGGGTTTTGTCTCCTTTAACAATGAATTTATCAAATTTCCGGATAACAAAAGCGCCACTTATTCGTCTTATCCGAACTAAGCATGTTACATGTAGTCTGAAGAACAAAAAAAGTGTAATTGTTCAGATATTTACTGTGTGGTCTGCTCACTTTTCTACTATCACTGAAGCCCATTTTCAACAGACATATCTGTGCAGAATATTCAGCACAGTTCACGAAAATGAGAGCAAATAGAAAGGTTTGCTTTGAACAGAGTTTAATGTTGCATTTAAAATCAGTTTATTGCCTTCACTAACAGAGAAGGCTTTAAAATCTCTGCAACATGTGACACGTTCAATCCTCCCAGCTCCATAAAACAAGGTGGACTTCATGAGGTACTGGCTTTAAGTGAGGCAGCCCTCTGCTGGAGTACAGGGGCCACTTTGTCCTCTTATCTGCCATCGCTGAGCTCCTCCTTCAGTTGCTGTGCCCCTCACAGCACACCAGTGTTTTCCCGACCTCCTCCAGTGTCATCCGTGCACAGTCGGAAGTTTCAGGTTATTATGAACACACTAATGATGCAAATAAGCTGAGAAAAAGACATTAAAAATAACACATATTTCTTCTTTCTTACTCTAATCATTTTGCTTATGATAGGAGAAATTAGATTAGATTAGTAGGACTACATTAAATAACACTGTTTTAAAATCATAAAACACAGTATAACATATTTTCTATGAGTAGTTCTAAACCTTGACCTTTTGACCTCTGTTTAAATATTCAGCCCTTAATGTGGATGTGTAGTTTTCTTTCGTTTACTGGAACATTTGATGGGTTTTTAGAGGCAAAAAGAGCTGGCCAGTATTACACACACACACACACACACACACACACACACACACACACACACACATATATATGCACTCTATGTGTAATACATTCAGTGAGTCAAAATAGATGTCGGGAAGCTGTGCCTTCAATTAATAGGAAAGTGCTTCCCTCTAGTGGTCCTCTACGGTGTTACAATGGTTTGGTTTAAAAAAAAAAATAGAAATCTCAATTGATTCAGACTGAAAATAGTCTTTTCCTAATTGTTGATATATTTTGTGAGCCCACAGGCTGTAGTTACACTGAGAGTTTCTAAATCCTGAGCTTGAAGACTTGCTACACATGAACAGAGCTGATAAAAAGTGGGAGAGTCTGAGAATCATGGCAAGATACAAGAAACAAAGAACTGTAACACATTGAAAAGACAAGAGCTTCATCCAGCGCAGGAGATACATCGTCACTGTAAAATTTGAAGTAAATCTGATGTTTTCAGTTTTGCGAGTCAGTGTTTCTTCCTTTTGTTTTAAAAAATCATTAAGCACAAACCTGAACGCATAGACAGGAGCTTAATGATTGCCCACCCGCAGGTACAGCTGGATGGGAGCCCTGGTAATCTTCCAGTGCCACGGCATGATCGACGGAACGCGCTACCTGTACTCAGTTACTTCGCTGATGTAAAGTTTAGAGCGTTTATGTTGTCCTTGTTATTTTGGGTGTACTCCATAGCGTTTAGTTAGTTAACTAACTCTTGTGGAGTACAAAGTACACCTTATACTTCTGAAAGAGGTACACAATTGTTTATACTTCTGACTCAATTTTAGGTGAAAATTGTGGTGTAAAATTATATCTAGTTCTTTGCAGCCTTCATCTGGACTGTTAGTAAATCAGCTTTGGATTTCACATGTGGGTGAACCTTGAACCTGAAGAAGCACCAGTTAACTGCAGTATTTTGGAGGTGTCAAGCACAGCGGTGAGAGTGTGTGTATTTATCTGTGACAAAACTGTCCTGAAGCTTCATTGAGCCACCTGGAGAGGTCATTTGCTGCAGTCCCTCTTTGGGAATCCTCATTACTACAGATCTCAAAGTGGCTGTGACAAAGGAGTGTCCGTCCGGAGGTACGAAAGCTACAAAACAACCCTATAAACTGAATGGATCTGTCTTAGTGGCCATTTCCTTGCCTTGGGTGGTAAATCGCAGTGTTTGTCGCAGGGAGGTTTATGTTGTTTGTGCACAATCTGCCACCACTTCAAAGCTGTGGGAGGGGAGCAAGAGACGGGGGAGGGAGGGTGTTGCCCCATTTCAGTGAGTCACGGTCAACCTCAAAGGACCCGGTCTCCAACATCCGGCCCAGGCATTTTGTTGGCTCAACTGGGAGAAGTGGTGAAGAAGATGTCATTGTTTAAGGCCATGCAAGTTCAGCAGGTGGAGACAAGTCCTCTTTATGTCATCTTTAAGACTTCAAATGCTAAGCGAGCTGCCATAGGAACAATTACAAAGAGTCATATCACTTTCGGATATGACTCTTTCTGGGACTTTCCTTCACATCCCCTTTGAGCACCATGAGAAAGTAGTTCTGGCCACTTGAGGTCCAGACCGGTAACCACAGATTGCCGCTGATACAGTAGCTGTAACTGTAAGTGAAGCTAATTCTGTGAATCACGACCCGGTCTGGCCACCCGAGTCACGGTAGCGTGCAGTGCAGAGCCTGTGAAAGAGCACCAACATACACGCCGACCACTAATCACACATGAACAGTCACTCTCATGGGAGGAATCGGTGAGGGAGTTCTGTGATGTCTCCAAATGATCCAGTAAAAAGTCCCACTGCTGTTACGGTAAAGAGGAAAATCACACATTAGAGGAGGGTTTACAGCTGGAGCCAGAGTTTTTTATAGAAGTAATAAACGTCATTTTACTGCTGTAACTTGGTTTAGGTTCTCACTTAAGAGTTGTGTTCAAGTGTGAGCTGCACTATGAGTGGTCAACACAAGGAGGCATCGGTGATCAGTTTTGAAATAACTGTTTCAGTCACGAATTCAGAAAATTATCTGCCCGTTGATTTTTATGTTTTGATGGTTGTAGGCCATAAAAAACATACTACTGGTTTTTAACAGATAATTATAAAACTACAAAAAAAGTCTTTTTACACACCAACTCTGGATGTGTGAAAACTTTCTGTTTTTCCAATCTTGGAATTGTGTTGCTGCTCTATGCACACACATAAGTGTTTCTATTCTGAGTGGTTGCCAAAACTTTGGCTGTGGACAATCGGGAGAGAAATATGAAGTGAAACTTTTTATTTTTGGAAGGTATTTGCTCCTTTTTTGTTATTAATGAGGTGTGGGCGGTTGACATCTTTTAGGTCCTGAATTGGGGCATACATGGAAAGTTTGAGACGCACTGCTGCAACTCTCCAAGATCCACAATCAGACCAGCACGCCTCTGTAGTTTGAGCTTCTTCCTTTTTTTAGAAATTTTGCCATATTTCACAAATTAAAAAGCTTTTATCAGAATAACTGTAATGCCAAAATGTATTAGATTTCATTTAAAATGACCTAGTATTGAAAAATTGGCCTATTCATTAGGTAGATAAAACTAAACCCAACCCTAACTCAGATGGGCATCAATAACCTGGTTGAATTTACCTCTGTGAGATCACGCTAGCCTTTGCTGGTCCTGACCCTAACCCTGTGTTATACAGAATATTTTTTTTATTTATTTACCTTTCACTTATACAGCTACTCCCACTGAGACTCAATGTCTAGTTTACAAGAGATATCTGTGTCAGACAAATGTATTAACATTTTTAAAAATAATAAATTAGCAATAAAAAAATGAAAATAAAAATAGTCTAAATAAAAAATAAGTATTTTTTCATCTTTAGAAATTGTTCCCCTAAGACATGCCATCCCAGGGACAAAAAAATATAATAATATTGCTGCCTCACAACAAGAAGATCTTGGGTTTGAGTCCAAGTGCCCCCTGGGGTGTATCTTTGTGGAGTTTGTATGTTCTCCCTGTGCCTGTGTAGGTTCTCCGCAGGCACTTCAACTTCCTCCCACAGTCTAAAGACATACATGTTAGGTTTTAAAGTGGATATAGGTGTGAATATGACAGTGAATGATAGCCTGTCTCTCTTCATCAGACTGGTGACCTGTCCAGGATGCACCCTGCCTATTGACTTACGACAGCTGGAACTGGATAAGCAGAAAAAGATGGATAGATTGCATTAATCATAATGATAATTGTAACTGACATCCCTGAATGACTTTTTACAGTTTTTCCAAAAAGGTCCTTGTCTTTTTTCAGTCTCAGGGTAAGAGCTATTACCAATGATGACTTTGATCTCACAGGGTTAAGAGGTCAAGTGTGGCTGTTCATCTGTTCATAACAGGTATCAGCACTGACCCCCTTAAGGCGCGGTCACACTACACATGTATGAACAAGTTAGTTTTGAGTGCACCCAAGTTAATATGGATGGATTTCTAAATGCTTACACGATCGCTCAGCTTCACTTTCAGCCCAAAGGGGATGAAAATGAGCTCAAAGAGATAATAAACAAGTGCAGAAATAGAAAATAATCGCAACAAGTTGCTAAAAATACATGAAATAACAAAAAAACCCCAAAAAACAACACAAACACAGAACCACCTCCAACTGATTCAAAGTGATTAAAAATATAATAGATTAAAATGATTTCAAAGGGACACAAAATGAATAAAAAAGATACACAATGACCAAGAATAAAAGTTGAAACAAGTAGAAGTAACATATAAAACACCACAAAATAAATGATAATATTGCTGAATCACTTCTGTGCGTATCTAACCAGCGCAAACACTGCTTAGAAAAACTGCAGTAAAAGGAGCAATCATCTGCCTTGTATGTGAAAGACCTCCCCGCAGTTCTTACTGATCTGTGGTGCTGATATGAGCGAGACACATCTTTACCAGAGGCCTTTCTTTTCAGGGATATCTGCTGAGTTTTTCCATTCTGTGTGGTGCTAGTTGTGCTGACAGTAAAGCAGGAAAACGTCCTGGTTGGTCTAAACTTGCATCCTGTTGTTCTCCGACTAGAACAATCTGCTTGAAATTAGACCAACCACACGGGCACATTAGCATAATGAATTTATCAGCTGGTTACTTTTTAAGGCTTTCTGCAAGACTTTTGGATTTATAGCTAGTCCTTTTATCTCTCTATGTATCCATGGCTTAGGGATATGACTGAGATGCAGCTGATAATATTTCAGGACCTCTAAGGCATCTGTTCAGGTGACATGGCACACTGTGTTGTCATTGTGTGGTACTTCACTGTCTCATAAATCACCTAGCCATTGACCTATGAAGCGCCTTTCATGGTCTGTCTTGCATTTGGGATCGCTGCTGAAGAAATGTGAGACGGCGGGCATGCGTTGGGACTCCACTCGCAGCTGCCGATGACGAGATAACACTCTGTGGCTGTGTGCGTCACTCTCTTGTCATGGCACTTTGAATACTATCAGCGCTCTTTCAAGCCTACCCAAACACAGAGGGTTGGTTTGAGGAACTCCGGCGAGGGATCAGTCCAAAAAGATGCAGATCAGATCCAGATACACATCTGTGGTCTGAGCCTCAGAGAATAAAAGGACAACAGAGGAGGGGAGAGGAATAAACTCTCCCTCATCTCTACATCTCTCTCCCATATCGGCCGCTTTTTGACTTCCTTTTTGAAACTCTTTCAGTTCTCTGGTTGCCTCGTGACTTTTCTTCTTCTGCCCATCTTTATGATTTGTCCCAGACATTTGATAGTTTGACTACTTAAAATTAGATTTTTTTTTTGTCAACCAATTCATTCTGTTGGCTGAGGAGATGCCGATCACTTCAAATTGCTCTTGGCATCCTAAATGGTGAAGAATCTGTTATAATCTGTTATAACAAAGGTTCACCATAAGTGAGGGTACTGTGGTGATTCAAGTCCATATGTCTGTTGTGTTTATCTTAAATTAGGCAACTTCTAGTAGAACTTCATTGTAATCAAGGACCTAGGCACTGAATATTCTTGTGGCCAGCATTTCAAAGCGCTAATACGTACAGACACTTTGTGTGTATCTCTGTGATGCTAGCCACATCTGACGCAATAGGAGTATCTGACGCTGCTGGAAAGGCCTCTGTAATCAATTATATTTATATTAGAAAATGTTAAACAGTATCTTTACACAACATTCATGATAATATTTTTTATTTTTTATGAGTTGTGCATAATACAGAAAAAATCTTCCTGTTATAGGGACTGCTAGCCTTTGACATTAAACTGTAGCTGTGCTGTTAGTTTTCTACTTTTCCAATCTGAACTTTATGCGAGAGCTCTCAGACACCTGTCCGAATGGAGGTACCTAAACACTCTGCAGACGTATGAAATCCAGGCCATTGTTTTTGACATGTCTTTCCCCCTTTATTATAACCAGCTTGTGATATATTACATAGTAAACCTCTATGAGTAGCTAGCTTGGTGTTTCCTCTCAAATCAAAGACCCGGCTGTTTTTTCCATATGACCAAACCGTCTGGGAACCTCGTGTGTCCAGACAGACAAGGAAATTGGACTTGGACTTAATGCCTTTGACTTCTCTCTGAAATCTGTGCCTTGTGGTCTCCAGAGGTCCACTTGTTCTCTCTCAGATATGATCCAGTTGCCATAACTGCCCCCTCCTTGGTTCCGTCTGCAGCCCTTGTCATAGGGGGAGGTTACAGTTAAATTCAAGAAAAGCGCACAGGCTTGGGTTTTGGGGATGGGGACAGAAATAAACGGTTCATATGTGCCCCATCTGAGAGCTTTAGTTCCTCATATGGAGTCTCATAAGGGAAAAGGTCAGAGGTTGGGGAGTTTCCCTACTGTTTCCTGCTTTTGTTGTGGGCTCTCGCTTTAGGTTTGGTGATTAAGTAAAGGTGCTTTGAAGTACCATTAGATGAGCTTAGAAGTGACAGAGTATTGGGTGACTGGTATCATTCTCAGACGGGCGAGTGATGATGACAGACAACAGGCCTTGTATTGTCAACAGTTGCAGGTCTACTGTAAAAACACCCTTTAGCATCTGATAGAGTAACAAACGGGATTTGCTTCAAGAGCGCACTTAAAACCTCCTGAGTCAAGGCCCAAATGACCATGCTTTGAGTCTTATGTACACCTGTGCAGACAGCTGTTCAACTAATGATGTTTGGGGAACATTTCCATTTGAAGTATGTAGGGGAAAAAATATCTTGAGGGATCATTTTGAGTGATGGCAGAGACATCAGCCTGCAGTGACTTAAGCACTTCGTATTGGTGTCTGATACGAATACACAAAGCAAACACAAGCCTCTGATCACATTACCCACATGTGGCATTTTGTGTGTTACCAGGTATTTTAAGTACAAAAGCTGGGAACAAATGATCTTTTATAGTGAGAAATCAGTGGCTTTGAAGCAAGCAAGAAGCCAGAGTGAAGGGACAGTTTTGAAATCCTAAAACAACTTGACATGTAGGCCGCAGACATCTTTAAGACCAGGAGCATTGTCTGGGGCATCGTCTGGAACTTCATGTAATTTCTGACTTAACCGTTTCCACTGTCCTAACCCTATTTACCTCGTCACCGTAGTTGCAGACAGGCTGTCCAATCAGCATGCGGGAGGGCCACGGGAAGCTGGACGACCTCATTTAGGAATCTTAAGACCTTTGCTTGGCAAGAATCACCGTAAGTCGCTCACCTGAGTGTCATGTGTCTGTGTGTGTTTGTGAGAAAGTGGCTTCACGCTAGCTTTAGCTGTTGTGTTTACTTTAGCCTTAAAAGGTCAGAGGGTATTTCTCACCTACCTCTTATGGTATCCAAGCAGCAACCTCCAGGGCTGGAAAATTCAGTGACATTCCTCCAGTGTCCAGAAATGACCTAGTGGTTATGGACATAACAGTTCAGTTTATTTGTGGATATTGGTAAAGCTTAAAGTTTAGCTAACAGCTGGATGGTGCAGAGGCAACTATATCTGCTAGGTGTTTGCTAGGGTTCCTCTCAGCGACTCAGGGGCACTGAACTAGACCTCTGTGGTGCTCTTAGTATATTTTGGGGCAATGTGCTAATGGCATAAAAATAAATAAAACAAATAAATTAATTATATAAACAGTATTGGTATTAGGCTGTAGACATTAAGGCTTCAAAACGTGATGCATCCATTTTTATATACACTCTATTGGAATATCTAACCATGCTGATTTCATTGCATGGGTGTCCCAGAAAATTCTTCCACCTGCTCAAATCAGTGGAGGTAAACACCTAAAATCTACACAAATTTATGGATTTATGACTTGTTATTTAAGAAAAAAAACTATTTCAAATGAAATGGGTATTGATAGCAAGTTTGTGGATAATCTGAAGAAGTTTTTGCATTGCTTTGTTAAGTGTTTCCCAAGTAACTATATGACACTTTTTCCCTACAGCTTTAAAAGACTGGACTGACACTTAGTGGAAAATATGAGCTCCGGTGAGATATGCGGTGTTTTCCGGCTGGAACTGAAGATTGTGTTACAGTAGAACACGTAGAGGCAAGTCAAAATGTCAACACACTGACTCAATATTAGTTGCGTAGGAATATTCATCTAAACACGAGCCACCTCAAGCTGCTCGTTGACTGTGGCAGCAAACCAAACCATGGAAAATAAAATGAGGGGAATCCAGGATGCCTGGCTCAGAGAGACAGAGAGAGAGATTTAGTCGTTCATGCCTTTATGGAAGCCTGCTCAGATGGACAAGTGGGAGCAGAGGACCCTCTCAGCTCCAACTCAATTTCCAGTGCCTGGAAAACAAACAGTGGCGTAAGATTAAAGGTAGACAGAGTGGGAGGGGTCACCACAGTATTAAAAAAGAACATCTACATTCAAACATATTGGAGGCGTGGTTTTGGATCCAATCATGGAACTTTAAATTCATGTGCAGCTAATGGAGGATGCAGAAGAAAAGGTTACAGAGTTTAACAAACACAATTTGAAGCTTAAAGAAGTTCAGTTTTGAAGACATTCTGATATCTTTTTACAAGTGGAAATGATATCAAAGATAGACAATTTTAGAATTGCATAGCTGGTTTTATAGAGCCAGAATTGAACAGGATGAATTTATCAAGGTGCATCCCTTCACTGTATGAGAGCCTCTTACAGAAAAAGATACCTGGTAATACCTGCTAAGTGCTCAGTAACATACAAATAAAATCCTAGAATTTCACTCTGCAAAACTAGAGCTCGGAATTCTTTGATGGCCTGTTAAAACAATTAACCACACAGCAGCCATATTATTGGTCAAATGAAATCATAAAAACTTCTCCAAAAGGCTCCAAAAAGCACAAACATGGCCTTAATTTTCTGAGGTCAAGCATAACAGAATGGAAGCAGCTACAGCCATGAGCCATTCAAAGAGGTTAAAGCCCTAATAATGCAAACTTTAAGTGTTAACACAGTTTATACTGGTGAGTCATAAAAATATTCTCCCCCTGTACAATTATTATGAAGGGGCAGATTAGCTAAAGGGACCACAACAGTTTTATGTAGCAGGCTGTAAACACTGGCATCAGATGCCAAGACACATCAAATGTTTTCTAACAAGTTTGATTATCTGAACAAACACCTTTTTCATTGTTTAAGGGAAGTCCTCCCTGTAGTATGTGCCTTTGCCATTGAGGAATTCAACCTGGCTCATCAGTGAATGAAACTGGAACCTTCTGGCTACCCAGAAAGCTGCCCTGCTTTACAACTACAAGTGTAATCACAGTAATCTGCCTGAATCCCATTATAGCACTACCAGTCTAGACAGCATGATCTCTGCAGTGTCCTAAACTCTGCAGTCATAATGGCATCAGTGAATACTGTACCATCTCTCACACAGATCCAAACAGACGGCCCTCCATCAGCACACACACCGCCAGCTCCCAGTCCAGTAATCCACCTAAATCAAACTGCAGAGTAACCCTGCCTGATATCATTCAGAAGGGACAGAGGATTTACAGTCTTTCTAAAAATATAGAGCTGAATGAGGGGAATCCATCGCACTAAGCTGTATTATACTTTTGTCTGTGATCATGCTTTGCCTTCATTTCGCCAACTCTGTTTTCTTTCTTTAGCTTTTCACCTTCCATCTTCTCTCACTATGCTTTCTGGTTTTTTCAGCAAAGTAGAATGATTGTGCCTGAACAGTCTGATTTATGAGGCGGGACATGTTCCAGACAAACACGTGGATTAGAGAGCACAAGGACACATTGTAACCCGAGCACAGGCAGATGGAAATGTTGTTTTGGATTTCCTCCGCCGAGCTGAAGTTAACTGTCCTCATGAACACGGCCTTCTGTTTTCACTAATGATGATGATGATGACGGTGATGCTGTTCTTATATTGAGGGCATCGCCACCCTGACGATGACGAGTGTTGAATGTCCTCAGAAGGAAGTTCAAATATGTGATCTGACTAAGTCCATTTCAGGACTCAGCTACTCTTTTATAATGCTGCTGTAATACTGCAGATTGAATGTCTGTGTTGATCCCTAATCCATAGTAATTCAGGTGATGTCATAAGGTCAAAAAATGCATCCGGCAAACACTTTGGCCTAGTCACACTCCCAATCAGATTTAGCCATTCCAGTTATCCACACATCCATCAATTTTCTGCCTCTTGTCTGGATCCCCATGGTCTCCTCCCAGTTGGGCATGCCTGAAACACCTCACCTAGGAGGCATCCTGGTCAGATACCTGAATCCCCTCAACTGACTCTTTTCATTCTGGAGGAGTAGCAGCTTTAATCTGAGCCCCTTCCAAATGACCAAGCTCCTCACACTATACTCTTCTCCCACTCTAAGGTTGAGACCAGACACCCTTCAGGAGAAACTCATTTCAACCACTTAGATACACAAATGTATTCTTTCAGTCACTAGCTTGTGGTCATAGGAAAAGACATACAGCAGGAAAATAGATGGACCATAATCCACAGCTTCCACAGATCAGTACAGCACCCACATCACTGCAGATGCTGCACCAGTCCAGATCAGAAAGGCTCTGAGTCAGCAGTCTTGTTTGCCGGGTTTTGCTTCAGGTAGCTCAGGTCTTTAAACCACTTCTCCCACATTCGAAACTCCATGACAAACAAGTGTTAACTATTCGAGTCCTTGATATGCATCATGTAACGCACTAAAGCAAATTGTTTCATCTTGGAATGTTCAGTGTATCACATACCTGGGTCTAACTGTGCTCAGAGAGAGGAATGGCAGTGCAGCAGCCATATTTTAAGATGGAAATGAAAATTTAGATGTGAAGCCCTGATAGTGGATGGAAAAGAACACCAAGGTTTGTAATTCTAGTTAAATTTAGCAGCCAGTTTCTATTTTTGAAGATTACAATTTTTTATTGAAATCTGTATTTGAATTTGGTGAGTGAAATTCATCAGGTGTTTATCTGGAACAAATTAAAGATAAGCTTAGTGGACACTGTTAAACACAACATTTGAAGCAGACTTTTACTGCTCACTATTCTTTCCATATTTTTATTCTAGAACTCTAACTTTGTATGATTCACAGCTCAAAATAGTGATTATTTATTTTAGATCTTGATGCCACCTATTATCCTGTTCATCTTGTTTGAAGGAACCTCCTTCCACCTTTAGGCAACCTTCTCCTGGCTAGCTGCCCTTCATTATCAAACCAGTGGGTGGAGTTTCTGTGCCTGAGATCACCAAACTTGGGTTATCCCATCTATTTGACATCATGTTAAGCCAGAGTAAAAAAAACAAACAAACAAACAAAAAAAAAACCCAACCCAGCACTTAGAGCAGTCTGAAGCTTGAGGAATTTAAAGAAAATTAATAATCCATTGCTAAATACAGGCAGCAGTGTAGTGTAGTGTAGCAAGCAAGTATAGCACAGTCTTATTGTCTCACAGTGTGACTTTATGTCCGGTGATTATGGACCGCTTATTATGAGGGAGGCCTTGGACAGAAATGAGTGGAAGATGTATGAAACACATGAGCCTGCCTGCACAGTGTGGCCCGGCTCCATGACATTTGATCAGGTGATCTCCTAACTGCTAAAAAAAAAAAACCAAAAACCAAAAAAAACCCAATCACTCATCATCCAAAATAAACTCACGTCTCAGTTTCACTTCTACGTTTCTTTCTACATGCAAGCTTGCTTAGTCTTAACGTGTGTGTCTCTCTCTTTGTCTGCCTGTCGCCGTTGGCGATCCTGTCATGTTCATCATGCCAGCTGTACCTGAAACACTGGACTAACAACAAGCTCGCATTACCAATTAAGTATAATTAAATATATGTTTTGTTTTTTTTAATATATCACCTTATGACTAATTCCAGGAGTTGCTGTCTGTTGCTTAACTGAACCATTGTCATCTCTGCACCTTAATTCAAATAAACAAGACCAAACTTGCATCTTTGCAAAACCTTTTTAACAAAAGGTTGTTGCTGCTTTCTGACCATCGTCACTCATGAAGAGCTGGGTCTCCAGCTACAAGCCAGCAACCAAAGAGCAGTTTTCAGTTGGAGTTGTATCAAAAGCTCAAAGGTGCCGCGACTCATGAAGAGCTGTGCTCGTTTTTTTTTCTTGTGTGTCATAAAATGGGCTGAAACTTTACTAGACAATCTGTGTAACTGCTACTATTTAAAAAAATCCACAAGACATATCTCTAATTAGTAAATACTGGATATTATATGAATATTAATTATTAATTAGTAGGTTACAGAACACACAAGCATGTTTGTTGTTCATCACCTGTTCAACCCACCACACTGGGCTGCCTGTGCTTCCCTTCTTTTTTTCCCTAAAATGAAATTCAAACTGAAGTATCAGTTACCAGTTTTGACATACTGGAGA
The DNA here is from genome assembly GCF_001858045.2 of Oreochromis niloticus. Taxonomy (NCBI): domain Eukaryota; kingdom Metazoa; phylum Chordata; class Actinopteri; order Cichliformes; family Cichlidae; genus Oreochromis; species Oreochromis niloticus. The sequence goes on along the minus strand of NC_031987.2, from coordinate 9,682,162 downwards.
AGATCCAGCTCATATCACACGCTACAGTGATATATTACTCAGAACAAACACCTTGGCATAACTGCAGTCTTTCTATAAAGCTGCTTTCTGCTAAAGCTGGATGTTAAAGGTCAGTCATAAGCCTTCTGCAGAAGAGGATTTTTGTTCCTCTAAATCATCTAAATGAATTGCTGTGTTTGAGCCAGCATGAATATTTATGCCTCTGCTAGAGGGCCTTTTATTATATAAAATCTTTCCTTTGTGATTCTTATTCATTCTAGTCTCCTTGGCATGTTTTCAGATTACACTAGCTTCACCTCTAAGAAATTTGAGAGCTTTTTAAAGTCTAAACTATTTGGATTCCCATCATATGCCAAGACCTTTTGAATGTTTCCCTGAATGCCGCATGATGATACTTCTTGGCATCCTTTGTATCTTTGAAAGTCCTTTTACAAACACTAGGGTTACAGTTGACTGAAAACTGAATGAAGTGACCCATAGGTATCTGCAGCCATAGCTGGACCTGGTTGAAATCTGTTACACTTCATGAAAGTGCTTCAGTGGTGCCTTTATTAACTCCTTAAATCTGGGATACACTAGAACATCCTGATCTGAATGTTAAATACTTTGTAAAATCCACAAGCATTACTTTGTAACACTTTCTTCTCATAACCACTTTTTTTTTTTTTAATTTTTTTACTGCTGACAGAGTAAGACGTGGATGTGGCCACTGCAACATCACCAATTGGCTAATGAATTATTGAAGTCCTGTTATGAAACTTCAGTGTGAGCATGGAGACCATCTTTTAGCCCTTTTCCTTTAGTATCTACTTGGTTTGGTTTGGCTCGACTCAGTTTTTAGGGTTTGCCGTTAGGTGGGAGGACCTGATTCCAGGTACTTTTATAAGACCTACTTGACTGGAGTTTCAAGCGATCTGAGTCGATCCGGAAATGTGTCAACTGACTAGTCATTGGCGTCAATTGATGAGTCATGAGAGTGTCTCCTTCACAAAATTCAAATCTGCAAAACCCAGCACAGAGGGAAATGGCTCCACAAAAACCAACACAATGTGCATGCTCATGTGCATCTCCTGGATAATAATTTAGAAAATGAACTTCATCTTCATCTTTTAATCATTATGAACTGAAACTAGCAGCTGAGGCTGTAAATTCATCAGTAAAGTATCGACTGTGGTCACAGAGCAAGTGAGCTGAAGATAGTTTCCAAACAGACTTCTGTACAAGTAACCCTGGACTTCTGTACGCCTGGAGTCACCCCCTGCTGGCTGTTAAAAAGAATACAAGCTCTGGGCACTTCCACGTCGCCTTCACTTCTCAGACCATGAAAAAATGACTGTCTTTTATACCTTATACATGCTTTTAACTTGGATTCAGAAATACTACAAACAAGATAATAGTCTATAATAAAATCACCACAGTTAAGTGAAGGTTGGAGCATAACTGCTGTATTGTTTTTTTATTCCAGCACTGATAATGAAGTGGAATGGTTTCTTTTTTTACTAAGTGTAGACTGTGCAGCAGGCTATGTTTCCACATGTAAATAGCCGTCAGGCAGCATGAAGCAGCACCTTAGCTACTTAACTGTGAAAGATTTAATATCTGCAAATAATTAGATTTCATGTCATGGTGTTTATAAACAGGCCAGTTGTCCAAATGTAGGTATTCAATTTCAATTGAATTCAGTTCAATTCAATTTTATTTATATAGCGCCAAATCACAACAACAGTCGCCTCAAGGTGCTTTATATTGTACAGTATATCCTATAATAATAGATACAGAGAAAAACCCAACAGTCATATGACCTTCTATGAGCAAGCACTTTGGCAAAAGGGAAGGAAAAACTCCCTTTAAACAGGAAGAAACCTCCGGCAGAACCAGGCTCAGGGAGGGGCGAGGCCAGCTGCTGCGACCGGTTGGGATGAGAGAAGGAAAACAGGATAAAGACATGCTGTGGAAGAGAGAGATTAATAACAGGTACGATTCAATGCAGAGAGGTCTATTAACACATAGGTGACTGGAAAGGAAAAACTCAATGCATCATGGGAATCCCCCAGCAGCCTACGTCTATTGCAGCATAACTAAGGGAGGATTCAGGGTCACCTGATCCAGCCCTAACTAAAAAGGAAAGTTTTAAGCCTAATCTTAAAAGTAGAGATAGTGTCTGTCTCTCGAATCCAAACTGGAAGCTGGTTCCACAGAAGAGGGGCCTGAAAACTGAAGGCTCTGCCTCCCATTCTACTTTTAAATACTCTAGGACATACAGTGTGGTAATTAAAGTTGCCATTCACCATGCTCCCAGTGAGTTTATCACTGGCTTGCTTTTGTATGTATCTGAAAGACTCTTCAAACATGGAGCTAGACTCTTCATGCAGTAGCCCAAATGTAGTCAATGTTTGGAGCATTGTAATTCAGTCACAACAGACTCACGTCAAATACATCTGCTGCTGCGTCATTAAATAGCTGAATGAAATTGCAGATTCTCCTTCCTACTTTATCTTCACTTTGTTTTCAACTGAGATAAGGAAAAAGTGATTAGGAAAAGAAATGGGTCATTTTCAAGCATGCCTGCAGTGTAACATTCACTAATGCATAAATTCTCCCATAATCACTTGTGCTCTGTTTCTGCTGTTTAACCTCCAGCAGCGCCCCAACATCCAGCTAATCCAGTATGGTCAGCACTCTTCAATCTTTGCTGAGCTGAGTGTGGTGTATCTTTGCAGGGAGTTTCTCTAGATATTCCGCATACACACGACAATCTGTTCCACATGAGGAGGCTTAAATGAAAACTAAATGATGGAGTTGGATATCTTGCAGTGGTCCCTCCCCACGTGCACATGTTGGCATTGCTGAGCCCTAAAGTACCACTTGATTTAAAGAGCTAAGCAGGTCTGGAGGCCTGCCAAAGGGGAGCTCCGATTGCAGTGTTGACATTGCTCATTCTCATCCTTCACCTGCTATCTATTAGCTCTGTGCTGGTGATACCAGGGCAACAGAAAATAGTTTCTCCTACAGTCATTTTTGCTCGGGGCTGGTTTCACTGTGTTGGACCTTGGGATGTTTGGTTGAAAATTAGAGTGGAGGCCCTCCTGGTATCAGTGGTGTCATGGAAAAACTCACTTGTTGTAGTTACAGATTATACAGTAATTTCTTAATCTTTCCACGGTCAGTAACACCTCTGATAAAAATAAAATACGTATGTCATCCAACATGAATGTAGGCCTTATTTTTTCAGCCTTTTTTGGAGCACAGTCTTTTCATTTAATACATTCCGTCTCTTTGTTCCAATCGTGTGAGAGGCCAGAGAGGTCCTTGCTGTGAAATGGAGCTCAGCTTATATCGCCTATATTGTGATTATTTGGCTTCTTGTTCCTTTGTGTCCCTGTAGTATCCATAACATGTGAATTATAAAGGCATTGTTCTGTGTTTTGGTTATGATGTGACACATATTTCAGATTTCAATACACAGTAACTCCTCATGTGTCATGGTAGTGTTTATTACCCCCCTGAGGACCAGCAGGTGTAAGCTTTCACACACAGTCACACGGAGAGTCCATGCACACTTTTATTATGTACAAACACATATAACTACATTTATGGATGGTCACATGCACTCACACACACACACACACACACACACCCTATAACCTTATAACTGTCTTTTTTCTCATTGTCTCATAGAGGTTCAGATTGACTTAGAGTTTAGAGGTTAGGATGAAATTGTGGTACCTCGTATAAGATGCACAAACCAAACAAACATCCCTGAATGTCCTGCTAATCTTAACACTAGTTTCGTGCTTGCAACATCGGTCAACCTAATGTTTGTCCAGACTAGATAAAATTGAGTTTTGTACCCTAAAAAAAAATCACTCTGGCTGTGAGTAAAGAGTACTTTTAAACAGAAGGTGGCATTTATTTTATTGGAAATCAAAATAAATTTGAGTTTTAATAAAATAAAAAGGGCATATTCTGCTAACATTAGCCTGCTAACATTAGCCTGCTAATGCAGACCAGTTGTTGGCCATCCAGCAAAGCTGCTAGCTAGCTAGCTAACATCTTCTGTGTCACAGTTTGCATACCTCCTTAATTAGATTTGCTAATTTGAAAGCATAAATACATTCACACTATTAAATAAGATAACCTGAAGTGATCTATGAGTACCCAAATTGTGTACAGTAGTCCCTCATTTATCGCTGGAGTTACGTTCCAAAAATAACCCGCGATAGGTGAAATCCGCGAAGTAGCCAACTTTATTTTTTACAATTATTATAGATGTTTTAAGGCTGTAAAACACCTCACTACACACTTTATACACTTTTCTCAGGCAGGCATGAACATTTTCACACTTTTCTCTCTTGTTTAAACACTCTCAAAGTTAAAAACTTCGTAGAATAAAAATAGTCCAGTATTATAGAATGAAACCTCAGGCACCCGCGGTTGCCTTTGACGGTGCAAAACACTTTGTCGACGTTGTTGTGTTTGTCGGGGAGAAAACTTACAAACATACAGTACAGCACTTCAGAGTCACACTGCTAGCGATCGAAGATTTATGTAAATTTGACAAGCTGAACGCATTCTGTACTGTACAGGAGACACGGCACGAGATTGATTGACGATGGTCTACAGCCAGTCAGGACGCAGAACACAATGCACTGTAAAACAAAACAAAACAAACAAAAAACAAACAAACAAAAAAAACTGCATGCAAAATTGCATAAAAAAACAGCGAAACAGCGAGGCCGCGAAAAGTGAACTGCGTTATAGCGAGGGACCATGAGTGTAGTACTGTACACATTTTGCACCCCCGAGTGGTTGTCATCTTACCTACAAAGCAGAAAGGAAATGTGCTATCCAGGTGGAAGCAGCCATCAGAAGGTATGTATACTTTGAGCATAAAGGGATGGACATAGTCAGCAACAATACTCAGTTAAGCTGTGAGGTTTAAACAATGCTCAGTTGGTACTAAGAGGTCCAAAATGTGCCAAGAAAATATTTCACCAGCAGCCTGAACTGCTGACACAAGGCTATGTATAGACTGTTTTTTCCTATTCTGAGCTTACAAGTGTGGTCTTCTGCTGCTTCAAGGTTGGGCATTTTGTGTGTTCAGAGATACTCATCTGCATACCTTGGTTCTAACATGTGGTTAGTTGAATTACTGTTGCCTTCCTATCAGCTTGCAGCAGTCTGACCATTCTCCTCTGACGTTTGAAATCAACAAGGTATTTTCTTCCAGTGAACTGCTGCTCGTTGGATGTTTTCTCCTTTTTCAGACCATTCTCTGTAAACCCTAGAAATGATGGTGTGGGAAAATCACAGCAGATCAGCAGTTTCTGAAATACTCAAACCAGTCCATCTGGCTCCAACAACCATGCCATGTTCAAAGTCACTTAAATCGCTGTTATTTCCCATTCTGATGCTTGCTTTGAACTTCAGCAGGTCGTCTTGACAATGTTGGATGAAAGGCAACACTACCAAAAGCCATGTACTGTACAACATGAAAGCATACCAACGGAAGCATGCGAATTGAGACACATTATTTGTTTTGCTTCCTCTCTAATGTGGTCTCTATTTAAATCATATGTGAAGCCATATCAGTGTTACTTATTTGTCTGTATGTGTAGCTTGTGATGTACTGGCTGTTTTCTTGATATAAGATAAGGAGACACTGAAGCATTTGAAGCACCAACTTCACATTCTTTGATTTCTTTCTTTTTTCTTTTTAATTAATTCGTCTTGAGTCTTTCGCATTAACATCTGGTTAACATTTAATTACATTCTAACCAATTTAAACATAAAAAAGTGTTTAATAGATGAAAAATCTAAAACTTCTGTGAAGTCTGACTTTTTGAGTATGTTACTGTCTGCATTTACACAAACTGGGCAGAATATTTAAAGTTGTGAACAAAAGTTTACTTTGTTAAAATGTCCAGCAGCAATCTGTGACAGATGCCCAGTTGCAGCTGATTATTGCTATTGCTTTCTACTGAACCTGAACAGAACTTGTTTCAGTGTAAACAGCTGCACATCATATTTTGTTGACCAGAGTCAGAAGATGTTGTTCCTGCTGGGTTTTATTTATTTCCATGTGGTTCCTAAAGATGCACAGTGGGAAGAGATCCAGCATCTGTCCCTCTGGGGGAGAGACATCATAAGTGTGATTAAATCTCTCTGAGGGACAAAAATGTAGCTTCAGAATTTCTGAAAAGGTGTCACAGGGTTGTGTGGTGAGCTGTTTAACTGTAAAATACGTGAAGGTAAAATAGACAAAGCAGCAGCCCGTCTGTAAAAGGGTGGATTAGCTCATCTACTGTGAGAGCAAAGGCAAAAACCCTGCTCTCTGTCTCTTAATGCTTGTTCAGTTGATTTTTACATCTTACCAATTCTGCATCATAAACAACAATTCCTGCACTGTGTTCCCTTTTTGTAGTTATTGCTTTTAATAGCTTTATTTAATTACACCTTTTTATTTGCATAGGCTAGAAGAAGCTGAAATACATACAGTGGATACAAGTGTGATACTAGGAAAACCTGGGATATTCACATATGGAAATATAACACAAATTACTGTGCACATAATATATTTATAGGGAATGCTCTTTAGTTTTCAGATTTATAGAAAATGTGTTTCCTGAATAGACTAAATTCACAGTAGACAGATTTTAAACTTGCTCAGTGTGCTTTGCTTCTGGCCAGGTGGTTAAAGAGTAATCCAGCCTTATGAGGAGAGCGTGAGCGAGAGTCGTATGCTGTCTGGACAGCATCCTTGGGACTGCCGGCTCTGCACGGCAGGTCCAGACAGACCTAGAGAGAGGATTTGGTCACGCAGGAGTGACAAACTGGAGCACACTGGGATCTGTGGTCCTCAGAGTGAAGTCTTGGGCTTTAGTTGCATAAACCAGAGCTGACCCAGCAACGGTTGTTGCTACGTCCCATTGGTCCAGCTGCAACTTGCGGTGAGCAGATATTGGGTATCAGCTGTTGTGTTGGCAGCTGCTAGTCAGTCACCACCTGTCTTTCTGCTGGATTGGCTTCTAGACTGGCTGTGTGGCAAGTCCTTGGACTGTGTGTGTTTGGAGGCAGGTTTCATAAGGAACATTTTTTTTTTCCCTTTAGGTATTTTTCAACTTCACCGGATTATAAAAAACACTGGAGCAGCAGCACTTAGGGCTTCAACACATACCCGGTGAGTGGAATTCTTTTCATAGCAGTATGTATAGTGTGTTAAGTGCTGGTTTGACCAATGCAGACCTGAGCCACTGCATCGATTCTACAGAAAAAATAAAAAAATAGAAATGAGCCATCAAATCATCTCATTTATAGGAGATATAAGTTGGTTACTGTTGCCAGACTAAGACCCTTCTGGCCTCTCATGACTGGAATATACTGTTAATAATGCTAAGTTGTCTGGATGCATGCATCACCTCTTGGCTCTGTTTTCAACCAGTGGCACAGCAGGTGCTGTATAGACACCCCTTATTACCCAGCCTTAGTTGATTGCTTGTAATGCCTGAGTGCGTATGGCTGAAAGCATGCGCTAGTGTCAGTGGGAATGCCCTCTTAATGGGGCCAGCAATCAGGCAGCCATCCCCACTGAGCCAAAGGAAAACACGCTGGAAACATGCGGCATGTCAGTGGCTCATTAAGGAATGGAGCAGCGTTTATAGCACCGCTGAGAGGAACAGTAAATCACTGTGCTCCCCTAGAGCGCTGAGTGGAGGGAGTCCTGCCCTCTTAAATGCGCCAGTCACTGTGCTCCACACACTACTGGCCCTGTGTGTGTTTGTGCTCAGAAGCAATGGAGGCAGAAGGCCTATTTTTACTTTCATGTTGTACGAAACAGCTAAGAAGTGTGAATTGTATCCCTGTAATGATGAAAAAGTGTACACAGAGTGTGTGAATGCTGGCACCTGTGGGAATGTGTGAATTAAAATACATTTTTTGTACTATATCTGACAATAATGACAAGACAGTTTCATTTAATTTGCACTCACAACTTATGGTGTGTTGAGCACACAGCATCTTCTTCGACCGACTAAGACTTCATTGTGAAAATTAAACTTAGAATCAGGACTTTGAGTTACACTCGGTGGCTTATATTAATCACTATTAGGGCTGCACGATTTTGCATAAAATGAGAATCACGATTTTTTTGCTTAGAATTGAGATCACGATTCTCTCACGATTTTCTTTTCCAGTATAAATATTTATTGCACTTATTAACTGCACATCAACTTCGTAACAGTTGAGACTGAACATAAAAACAATAAATGAACATAAAAACAATAAATGTCTCACATTTTGTGGTTGCCGCAAAATGTTGTACTGCTTGTAATTCCGTCTCCACCATTGCTCGACACTGCGTGTATAGAGCAGGTAGTGCAACATTTGAAAAATAGTTGCAGGACGGCACTGTGTAGCGTTTGTCTAGGGTGTTGATCATTTTCCTAAATCCCTCGTTTTGCACAGTGTTGATGAGAGCCATATCTTTAGCCAGGTGATAAGTGATAGCCTCCGTAATTTCTTTGTGCCTGCGGGACTTCGACGGGTATGGGGAAGCGCTGTATAAGGTTCCCGTTATTGATGTGGTTGACCGGGACGGATTTTCTCCTGTCACTTTCTTGGCCTTTACAGCTTCGTCATCTCTCACGTGCTCTCCGTTGTTTTTTCCCTGCCAGCTGGCTTCGGTATTACATGGTATAAGGCTCCGCCCTTGTCATTTGTTGAGCAGGAAGAGTGAGCGCTTGTTTTCATGCAGATTATGTCCCGGATCAAAATGCGGTACAATCGTCATCTTTTATAAAAAAAAAAAAAAAAAAAATCGTTGTCATTTGGAAATGAGATCGCACATAAGTATGAATTGAGATCGCGATTCTCTAACGATTAATTGTGCAGCCCTAATCACTATCAGATGTTTTCTTGGCTTAAGTTTGTTCAGTTCTTCAGAATCTTCTTTCTGTTACATGATGACGTTTGTCTCTGTCCATCAGGGACCCTCAGCATTTAACCCTCATTCCCCTTATAACTGTGCTAATGTGTTTACATTAGAGTTACCATAGTGATGTCCTTAAGTGTATGTCTGGTAGATGTGGCTCCATAGTGAAGTGGCAAGTGAAATGTTGGTGGTTTGATCCAAACAGAAACATGTGGTCATGTCAGGAAGGCTAGCTGGTGTAAAAGTCTTCCAACTTAAACATGCAGAGCTATCTGCTGTGGCGACCCCTAGTGGCAAGGAAGCAGCAAAAAATAACCTTTATAGCAATATAGCACATCATTATATTATGTCAACCAACCCAACTTCACAACACAAGTTTGCTGTTTAGCTTTCTGTCTTTGTTTAGACCTCAGTGATCATTTAATTAGAACAGAAATGATTTTAATGGGACGGTGGTGTAGTGGCTGAAACTCGTGCCTTAATGCAAGAAAGTCCCAGGTTAAACTCCACACAGCCAGTCTACCACAGGCTGTGTGGAGTTTTGTATGTTACCCTGTGCCTTTGTGGTTTATCTCCAGGCATGTTTACTTCCTTGCACAGTCTGAATCCATGTTTCTTAGGTTTGAAATGTGCTGTAGGTTTGAATGAGGATCTGTCTTTGTGTATTGGGTCTGTGGTAGACTGGCAAACTGTTCAGGGTGCACCTACCTTTCTCCCTATGTCCGCTGGGGTAGGTTTCTGCCCAAGCAGTTAAGAAAGTTGATAGATGGATGCATGGTACCTCAGTGTTTACCTTTGGGAACTGAAAGAGCGTTTGGAGCTGTTAATGGCTAATGATGTCAGACTTAACAGCCACACAAATTCCCACTGATAATGACAAATGAAGGACAAGGTTATTGCTGTTTGCATGCAGCCAAAGTTGTATGATTCAACTTCACCTTTATTTAGACACAGGAAGAGAGGTGAGAGCTGGAAGAGAAGTTAGAAAAATCTCAGTTTTTCTTGGTCACTTCCAAAAATATGATGATTTTCTTGAATTCCAGCTATCAGTAGTGCTTTGGACAAACACGTTCTCTTAGTAGCTTTTGGCAGTAAACATTTAAGGGCTACCAAATAGACTAAAAGATCACAAAATAGTAAACACAAATGTGACATGTTTACGGGTGTATTAAGATACATGAACATTATTTCAGAAAATGGGCTAAAACAAGAAGTTGTCTTGGCCTCAAAACCATGTTTAAAGTTAAACATTTAAAGCATTTAATGCTGCTTCTAGCCTTAGCTTATCTGAACATAATAATTCAAAACATTGTGCTTCACATTTTGCAGTTCAAGTAATTAAAATAACACCAAAAAAATAATAATAAAATAAATCACATCATACATGCACTCTCTTAATTTTCCTGGAAACACTTTATCAGACTACTTCTGAGCTATGATGGGGAGGAAAAGCTAAAGCACAGAAATATTAGCTCAGAATGGAAAGAGTCATACCAAAGATTCAACCAAAAACCAAAACCCCCCATCTTCAGTTTTTCTGTTGGATCCAGTCTGAAAATAACCTTTCTTCTGGCTCTGCTCCACTGAATTTGTAGAGGAATCAGTCTTTTAAAGAAATGGCACAGACACCTCAATTCTTCTGACATTAGCTCTTGATTAACTCTTCCAATTAGATAGCCATCAGCAGGACTGGGGCCCTGATACAATCCAAATGGGATATCGGACACACAACCAGAGTGAATTGTATCATTGTAAGGCTGATAATGACTGCCTTCTTCCCCACATTGAATGCAAGTCAAGGGGGGGCTCTTGAGGCCCCTGGTGGCCTGTTTTTGCATGAGGCAAAATGCCTCTCTTTCAATCGGGTACAGGCTGCACCGTTAAACATTTATGGAGGTTGTTTAAACAGCCGTTAACTACAGATTAAGTGAGATCTGTGCTCCCAGTTTTGATCGCACACAGATCACACACACACACACACGCACACACACACACACACACACACACACACACTCACACATAAATATATATATATATATATATATATATATATATATATATATCTATGCCATGCACATATGCAGCTGCCATGAAAATACAAGAAAAATCAGCATGCTTGGGCATGCATAATCACACTTACACACACACACACAGACACACACTGAAAAACAGGCTTCTCTGTGTATGTGCATGGACCCACACGTAGATCATTCACATGATGCCATCTAATGCTGCATTCTTCCTGGGACTTATCAGGTGTTCATATGTAACTGAAGCTGTAGATTCCTGTGGGTTCCTGACAGATATGCATATAACATAGTGCTTATTTAAGGCAGATATTGAAGGATTGTCACAAAGCAAAGTAAACAAAGTAAAAAGTCAGCAACACTCCCTTTATTAGGTACAACTTGCTAGTACCAGGATGGAGTCACTTTTGCTTTCAGACCTTAATTCTTCATAGCAAAAATTCAACAAGTTGCTGGAAACATTCCTTAGAGACTTTCATCCATGTTGACATGATAGCATCAGAATTTTTCAGCTGCTCAGAGACTAGAGACTTAGAGACTAATCAGACAAGGCAACATTTTTCCAATCTTCTGTTTTGGTGAGCTTGTGTCAACTGGAGCCTCATTCTTGTTCTTAGCTAAGATTTAGAGGTGTCACCTGGATTGGTCTTCTGCTGCTCCGTCTGCTTCAAGGTTTGGCGTCTTCTGCATTCAGAGGTGTTCTTCTGCATACATTGGTCTTTCAGACCATTCAAAGCTTAGAGATGGTTGTGTGGGGAAAATCCAAGCATTTCAGCATTTACTGAAATGCTCAGACCAGCCCATCTGGCACCAACAACCATGCCACATTATAATTATGTCTACATGCCTAAACTCACTGACTTGCTGCCATTTGATTGGCTGATTAAATATTTGCAGTTATTGATAAGATATACCTAATAAAGTGAGCATGAGTATATTTCTTCCTACTTAGAGAGAGAGAGAGAGAAGGAAAAAATGATTCTTGTTCTTCCTCCTTTGTTTAAATGCTCGACTTCAGGTATGGTGGATGTGGAATTGTCTGTATTTTTCACACCTTTTCAAAATTCTTTGAAAAAACATTTTACCACCTTTAAACTGACATCAGCTCTTACATCAATTGTAATTTCAACTCTAATATCAAAATGGTAGCTTATATAACCATTGAACCGAGCTGCAAATTTCCCATTCATTTACTTCAGATCCTTAACAAAAGTAGGAGTAGCATTAATTGTAAAGCATTTGTCCACTGAACATTTTTTTTTTTTTACCATACCCACTTACGTTTGGCAAAACAGATCTTTTCAGGATTAGGAATTAGGTGTCAGGAGTTAGCTAGGAGTGGGGGTGGGTTGCTTCACTCATGAATAGAAACACAATTAATGTTAACATGAGCCTGAGTGTGACGGATGCAGCTGTACACAATTCATTTAGGCTAATGAACGTCTTCTATGACAGACAATCTGAAACCTAAAGCACTTATCCTAATGTTTAATGATGATGTTATGCCCACTCTCTGCAATATTTAGTTGCACTCCACCTCCAAAAGTGGCTGTTGGCATTACCACATGACTGTTTTTTATCCTGGCATGACCCACACATGCACTGTGTATAATCATAGTTTAGATACAACTCGAATTTTCAAAGACAGACTCAAGAAAGACAGCACAGGTTTCTAAGCACTAGACAACCTGTTAATATCCCTGATTTACCAAGAATGTGAGTTTTTCATCACTGATTTTGACTGAAACAGATTACTAAGACACTTGTGAGGGAGTCTCTCTACTGTCCTGGTGCCCTGCTATTGGCAAGACCATCTATTTATACTTCCTGTTTTCACTTGTTATTTTCCGGCTAATCTGGTCTTGAAACCTCTGTCTGAACAGACGAGATCTGGGGCTGTGTAAAGGATGCAACTGTGACTGAGATTGTGACCAGGCCAGATTAACGTCCTCTGTCTCTTTGTCAACCCAGACACAAACGTGATGTAAGGCTGAAATCGTGCCTGGAGCGTGTTGCAAAGCGTGTTGGCCTGACTAATATGGAGTTAGCCTCCTTTCGCCACTCTGTAATTAGCAGTGAAGGCAAGTTGGGAGATAGACTGTAGGTGGACAGGAAACGCAATGAGGTAATGAGGCTGGTCCCTGTAGGGGTCAGAAGGTCGTTAATGAGGTGAGGATGTTTTGACTGTGTTGATGACTCAGGTGCCGTGTGGAAATACCAGGAAGCGGTGACACTGACTCGATGTGTGAGAGAATAAAATAGGTTGAATCGTGGCCAAACTGAAACAAGAAAAACCTGGAATATAAAAAAACAAACAAAATAATCACACTTTAAATAAGCATTGACCAAAATGTATAGAGAATAACAGAATTTGTCATTTGTGTGGCTTTATTTTCATGCTCTGGGCCAGGGTTGCAAATATGGTAATAAGCCTGCTCACACAGTTGAATTGGCAGCGCTCGCAGTTGGCTCGTTGTTGTTTTGGTGTTTTGTGTGGGCCGGGGCCAGGGTGCCTGCCGAGGCGCTGGTGTGGACAGCTGGCCCGTCTGATCCCTCTAGTCTGCTCTTAAATTGGTTTTAGCGGCAGCACTAATAAAGCTGATTATCTGTGTGGCTCAAGGGCCCACTAACCCTGTGACACTGCTGGCAGCTGGTGGGACCAGAAGCTCGGACGCCATCCGCACTGCAAAAGAAGAGCATATTAATGAGAAACTGTATCATGAAAGCATTAAGACTTTATTTTTGTGTGTTTAAATATGCAGAAACAGTACATCTCTGGCGTAGCCTGCTGGCATTTTACGACACACATTGCTTTGGCTAATTTTATTCAAGCCAGTGTGTGTTTTTATGACAGCTATAATTAATTCCACTCATTATAGTGAATAGATTTGAAGCTAATGTACAATTTAAATATTTTTTGAGAGCTTAGTATTCACTTCTCCTCATCCTCCCCCCCCTTTGCACCTGTCCCCGGGCCTGCCTGTTCCCACTTTGTTTGGTAAATTTAATGCTCATAAACTGTGGGCATTGTGCATGTATGTTTGCCTTTAACCATCTACCATGGTTATGTTCAGCATGCTGTTGCTTCCTTTTCTGCCTGTGTGCACTCTGACATATGTGCTTTTCCACTGTTGAACATGGGTGGAGGGGGAGTGAGGGGGTGTCAGCCTCTGTTAGAGCCTAATTGTTTAATGTGTTAAATGTGTGCTAAACGACCACGTGAGGTGCAGGACACTGAAAAGTGGGCACTGGATGCCCAGAGAAAGCACTCAGAGAGAGAGAGAGAGGGAGGGGGTGGTGGTGGAGATTATGGTGTTTTAGCATTCATATTGATTAGTGTGTGATGTTATTTTGGAAGGGCAGCAGGGGACAGGCAGCAGGCGGCGGGGTTATTTCAGTCGAACATGAGAATATTGCTTAAAAGCAGTATTCACACGGGACATTCACAAACAACTTGATTGCGGTGAAAATCCAGATTATGATAATAGCTAGATTAAGGCCTTTACATGATTTGCTGTAGCCACAACAATAGCTGAGCCATTATCTGAATAGACAGGCGAGAAATAGGATTTTAAAAGGAAAATTTAGACTTGCAGTTTTAATAAATTATTTTATGGAACAGCTGATGGTCAACTATATAATTTTCATTTTTATACAGTTATTGGATTAAATTTTTTCACTAATATGTGTGCGTGGTACTCAAACGGCATATAACAGAAGTTTATGCATTACAGTTTAAAAGTCTTGATATACCCTAGGAAATGGGAAATGGGTGCAGTGATTTCAAGCCAAGCCTGTTATTTCTGTAAATAGTCTTCAGTAATAGTTCTCCAGGTGTCTTAGAGGAAATTTAGAGCTTTTCTTTGGATGTTGGCTGCATTTTGATCTGTTCTCTGCCAAGATGATCGCACACTGCTTCAATAATGTCGAGGTCCAGGCTCTGGGGAGGCCAATCCATGACTGATAGTGTTGTTTACAGTTGCTTTTATAGCACTGGAAGTGTGTTTGGGATCATCGTCATGCTGAAAACTTACGGCACTGTAGATAGTTTTTTTTAAAACCTGAAGCTTTTGTTCTCCAC
The DNA here is from genome assembly GCF_001858045.2 of Oreochromis niloticus. NCBI lineage: Eukaryota > Metazoa > Chordata > Actinopteri > Cichliformes > Cichlidae > Oreochromis > Oreochromis niloticus. Next base: position 9,667,125 of record NC_031987.2, on the reverse strand, counting down.
TTCTCCAGTTTACTTATATTTTTCCAAGGACTCACTGCACACCATGTTGATATATGTCAAGTGTTGCGCCAATAGCTCTTTGGGAAGTGCAAAAATATTATTTTATTCCTGTCAAACTGTTTTATCTTAGGCACTATTCAACTAAAGTAATGAGTGCAGATGGCCCCGCCCCTCCCTGAACCTGGTTCTACCAGAGGTTTCTTCCTGTTAAAAGGGAGTTTTTCCTTCCCATTTTCGCCAAAGTGCTTGCTCATGGGGAGTCATATGATTGTTGGGTTTTTCTCTGTATGTATTACTGTAGGGTCTACCTTACAGGATTAAGTGCCTTGAGGCGACTGTTGTTGTGGTTTGGCGCTATATAAATAAATAAAATAAATAATAGAACAAATGATGTGTTTTTAGGACAGGCTGATAGCAGATATTTAAAAGTTTATCTTGTTATTGAGTTACAAGGTTTTTTATGCATGAATGATTCATAGGTCAGTGTTAAGTGGCTTAATGAACAAAAAACCATTCCTTTAAAATGGTCAGGTACATGGACTGGACTGAATATGAGGGAAAAAGCAGCCAATGTCCAAAAAAGATGAATGCATGACATTTTAAACAAACTGCAGCCTCTCAAAAGTCAATAAAGGCCAGGTATTGTGTACTAAGCTTTCTAAAATAATAAATAAAACTGTCCATAGTAATAACTCCATGTAGGTAACAACAGAGAATGTGTGCTGCTTATATGACTTACACCCCTGAGAGGAGTGTGTTCTTCGTGAATGGTTGTCTTTGAGTCACTAACCCTGCTCCCATGAGCATTGCCATTTCTCTGGTTTCATTCGCTGAGAGCAGCTAGCCTGAACTGGCCAGGGGCGGGGGGCCTCCTATGGGCTAACAAAGTGTTTATGAGGCAATGTCTGTCACCTCTCAGGAGAAAGAAGAGTTATCACGGGAGGGAATTATTCTTTCAGCTGAACCGACCTGTAAGCAGAGTAAAACCTTTTGTGCTTGTATTGCTTATCAGCAGAAGAAGCATCTGTCTTCTTCATATCTGAGATCAAAAGTCAAAAAACCCCCTCTGCAGTAATTCATGTTTGATATTATGACTCAGTTCTGGTGACCTCTCCACCTTCTCACGTGCAGACATGGAAAGCAAAGGAGAGCAGACCACACCTCTGCACCCTTCCAAGTGCAGGCATCAGTGTTAACAGATATGACACTGATTCAGACACAAGATGAAAGGAAGAGCTAGGGTGGAGATGGGTTGCTACACATAATGTTCAGCAATTATGCGCAGACCAAAAAACAAACAACAAATAGTGTCTGGCGGAAAAAGTGACATAGTAACATTTTTCCAAAAAGTAATCGTCTAGATCAAATTCCTCAAAGAAGCCACATCACTTTTGTTTATTTAGTTTTGTTTGCAGGGCATGAAACATGTAAAAGGAACAGGAAATTAGTTTTTGTTTTTTTGTTTTTAAGGCCAAGACAAAATCGTTGAGACCTCTGTATATGACCTGGGGTGTAGAAACTGCAGGTCTGGAAAGTTAAATGGCACACACTGAATGAGATGCGACAACTTTATGTGCAGGAGGGTATCGGCTGATTTGCCGAAATTACAGTTGAGTTTCACTTTGTGGCATGTCTGAACTAATGTTATGCCTGATTTGGTAAACACACTTGTAGCAACCATGGAAGACACCTCCTGGATACCTAATGTGAAAGGAACTAGCGGTGGACCGTGGGGCAGGAGTGGAACACAATAGCTAGATTATATAGTTTACCATAGGTTCCAAAAGCATTCTCATAACAGACAAAGGCAGATAGAACTGGCATCTGGGCTATCTTGCTTAGCCTGCTGATACTGTTACCCACAACCAGAAACACCAGAGATGGGACTGCTTCTTGTAAATGACGTGATAGTGGCCTTCAGTGTTTAGTCATTTCTGCCTCAAGACAATCTATGAACTGTGCTCTATGTGAATCTTTCTCAAGAAAAAAAAAGAATTGCATGAAGGTGTTGCTTATGTGGCTGAAATGGCCATACTAGGAATATCCTCTCTCTATGACATCACACGCATCCAAAACTAGAAAAAACTGAGATAAACTGAATGTTTGGAGCAGTCTGTTGACTCACTGGGCTCATTATTGAAAACTTTGATCATGTGTAATATGATCATTTGGACAACAGATTAATGAAGAGAATCGAGAAAAGTGGAATAGCTCCTCTTTAGTTTATCGCCAGATCTACAGTATATTCCAGCTTTGTAATGGTGATGAGGTCTAGGGAGGGAGAATTCAATCATGATGTTTATTCACAGACTGTCTGCCTGTCCCGAGAACAGGAAAGGTTGTGAGGAAGGAAGGAATTCAGAATATATTCTGCTTTTACAATAAGCAACCTGTTGAGTTTGGATGGGCACCTAATTAGCATCCTTCCTGGCAGCCTTGATGAGGATGTAGCACAAGCATGTCCAGCTGGGAGGAAGCTTAAACCAATAAGTGCATGGTGCCATTTGGAGGAACATTCAGGCTACCTTTATAAGCCTGAAACCACTGCATTTGAGATTCAGAAGAAAATTGGTTATACTTGTATTTGAGTACATAGCTGTGCTGGAGCAAAATGCAAGTTTGTAAGTGTATGCAATGGAAGTAACTCAATTATTCCTGAAAAATCTAACATTTTAATAATTTGCAAAATACATCCGCTGATTTATCTGGGTATACGAACCTCATTTAAAATAAATGAATAAAATATCTAGTTCAACTAAATCAACTCATACAGACTCGTATTTCATTTGCACAAGTATTTGAAGAAGAAACCAATAAAAAAGCCTTAACGTTCTAATTCAAGCTCATCTTCTTTGGACTTCTGGACAATTTTCATATTTGTAACCTGACCTCTCAGTCGTCGTCCTGCTCTCTGGTCTTATATTGCAGTGAATCTCTTCCATTGTGTTCTTCAACTTGAATTTGATTTTGTGGAAGTGGAAAAAGTCACTGAGAAGCAAATCTGATGTGTTAGGTAGGTGGGAAAGCTTGGCACTGCCTGACCCTGAGAGGAAGGATTCATGTTGTGCCAACCAATATATGTAGGGAAGAAAATAATGAAGAGTATTCTTCTGGTCTCACTCTTCCCTGTGACATGCTGTGTTCTTGCTTGAAAATCCTTATCTAAACACTGCTTTGTTGACCACCTGCAAAATCTGCCAACTCTCACCATCAGATCCACTACATTAAATTCAGGCTAGTCTTAGTGAAAAGTTGGTTGATTTCTGCACAGCTTTGAGGTCTGTGGTGAAATCTCAGAGGCCATGGTGCATGTGGTCAGGATGGACTGCCAGGGAAAGATCTAAAGGTACAGATGTGCTGGAAGCTGTCTGGACATTCCATAAAGATGACCTTTGAACAGGAGACTGGCCAAATTTAAATCGGGCAAGGCTTTTTATTTTTATGGACTTGTTCCCAGAACTGTTTGATCACATAATAATCCACAGTAGGGTAACCTCAGTAGACTGCCAAACACCTCTGCAGGACAGAAACATTTGTAGTGCAAACATCACTATTTTTTATACTTACTATAAATCACTATAGTACTCCAGCAGCTTAATTACATTTTCTCTTTATTGTTTTTTTCCTACCTTTGTGATTTTTGGGGAATAAAATGTGTGTGAAAACAGATTTCAGCAGTTCTCACACGCTCAACACATGTGACCATTGTATGATCCCTCTGTCAAGGTGACTGTAATGGAAACTGCAGCCCAGTCAGGAGTGAGCTGGTAATATGGCACACATCTGGACCTCTGCACATTGCTCACGGCTAGTTTCTTACCCTGAGAGAAAGAGGAGCCCCTAGCACAAGGAAAAAACTTCAAAAGGCTTAAAGACTTCTGAACATTTTGGAAGTAAACAAAAAAGTGACGCAGGCGGCTGCACTGTAATTGCCTGGTTCCTTTGAACGTTGCCCGGACTTTAAACTGGAATGTGTTAGTAGAGGAGCAATGAGTGTAACTTGGCCCGGATGAACAGTCTGCCTGGCACCTGACTTGGGGGCTAGCATAGCTGAAAGACTGATGTCTTCAGAGAAGAGCAAGACATGTTGAGCCAACGCATTCTTACTCACACCATCATTCAACTCTTTAGAAACTGATGCCTGGTAAGGAACCCATAGTGTTACACTTGGACACACTGGAAGCACCTTTAGGAAAATGTGGAAGATGGTGCTGCATGGTACCGAAGTAAAAAAGGAAGTACAAAACCCACCCAACTCAGGCTGCGATCATGAATAGCATGCCAATTTCCTTAACCTCTTAAGCAACCCAGATTGGGTCAGGGTTAGGACATACTAAATAGACACATTTTCAGAAACCATAAGGTCTTACATTTCAAATAAAGTCTCATTCGTCTTTTCAGTAGAAAATTCTTCTTCTTCTTCTTCTTCAAAAAGCTAAGGCTAAAGTTAAAATTTGAAAACCATCCATGAATATTCTATGAATACTATGAAATTGCAACTAATAATTATAATGCTTGTTTTTTTTCATGTTTTATTTTTTAATTTTTTTAAAACAGTAGAAGTGGGTGTGGCAGCGCTGTAAATCAGTGAGAACCTGCAGACTGCGGTTTATGCCATGCTTTGCTACTTAACTTTCACTTGCTGTTTGTGGTTAGGTTCAGGCAGTAAAAGCATGCTTATAGGTGTACCCCTCGTGATACACTGTGATGTCAAGCTTCTGTATGTGACTTGAAAGTGACACCAGTCTCACTATTGTTGCTAGAAGTGCACCAAGACACAAACACTCTGTGCCGACAGTGAAACCTGTTTTACTTTTTAGTTGTAAGATAGTTTTTTTTTGGAAAAGGTTGCAGAGCTGGGAGTAACATCACATTTATGTTAAATAACTATATACTCAAGCAAATTTACCTACCTACCATTTTCTTTCACTTGTGGCTCAGTCACACTAAAGTAAAACAAGAACAGCAACCTCCTTGTAACTAGAAAAAATTGCATCAAATGTTTTTGGATTCAGCAACCAATTGCAAGTAGTTGCAGTGACAACCTGGTTGCTCAGAGGTTGAGCACGCAACACCCTCAACCGCTTTCAATCTGAAGGCAAATGCACAAGGTGCCTGGTGGAAGGCAACTTGTCTCCAAACAATTGTGGTCCAGCTCAGACCGACTGGGGTCATTTGTAGACAGATTGGTGTTGGTGAAGGTTTGCAAATAGTTGCTGTCTAATTTATAAACACAAAAAAATTCTCAACATGTCACAGTCAGTCTGAATCAGTCTGCACCAATGAGCACAACTCGTCTGTGATAGGAGGAGTCAACACAAACAGTTGCTAAGTGGTTGTATTGTGGAGCATGGCTAACACAGAGAGAGACAGCCAGTCGTTTCTGTTCCCACAAACTCAAACTCAGTTTACCGCAAAGTGAGAGAGATATTATAGAGAAATTGACTCTCTATATAATTTTGTAGCACGTGTCACTTTGCACTAATGCCTGTGATAAATATTCATAAGTATCATCTTGAAATTTTTGAAGACTGGAATTGAAAAGATGAAAAGGTGAAGCAGGCAGCATATCATAGAACCTTTGAAGCTGCAAAAGAATTTACTTTCTACCAGTACTTGGTTATGAGAGTATCTAGAGCATATTTCTTCTCATAATATTATTTCTGAAAGTGAGCGTGTTAGCAAGGAATGTGCTCCAGTTTACAAGTTTCATCACTTAGAAATGATGGCATAAACAACTGGACATTCTTTGGCTGTGAGATTTGAGATGATGAAGGGAGAAGTGGAACGTGTTTTCTTTAGACTGGTTAATCTGGAGTTCAGAGGAATGACATAGGCACTGACCTTGTGTTTTCAGACGTTTCTCTGCATTAAATTTTACTTCATTCCTTTTTGTTTGGTTCTAGAAAGGCTTTGGCAGCTTTCAGATATAAAAATATTGAATGGGGGGAAAATCTACTGGCTGCAGATACAACCAATGACAATTTGAGGTAATGCTGAAGAAAACCTGGTGCTAAAAAGGGAAAAAGTGAAGCTCATTAATAAACCAAATGTATGTAATGCACTACTAATCAACAAGACAGCCCAGATTCAAGCCAATGTTGCATCAAGAGTAGAAGTATTAGGAGTCAAATATACAGAACTAGTATAACCCCAACTCCAATAAGTTGTGATGCTGTTTAAAATATATATGAACACAGAATGCAATGACTTGCAAGTCTACAAATTGTGCAACATTTTCAGAATAATGCAGCACTCCATTAAAAACAGGCATGATTCTGTTATGGAAATCATTGCATGGGCCCAGAAACACTTATGAAATCACTGTCTGTGAACACTGTTGCTATCCACAAATACAGATTAAAGCTCTATCATACGGTGGCCAAACAGATTGCAACTTAAGAAAACACTAGCAATAAGAAAACCGCTGCAAAAGCACACAAAACACAACAGAAATAGGACAAAAGAAAACGTAAATAGGGAAAAAGTAGACAGAAATAGAAGAAAGAAAAACGGAAATAGGAAAAAACAGATTTCCAAAAGCACAAGGGAAGTGTTTCTAGGGAGACAATAACCAGACGGACCAGTTGCAGGAACCAAAACATGCTAGGTAAGTGTGTTTTAATCTCATGATTCATATAATACTGATGACGGATTTTTAGGCTAATAGTCAGGCTAACACACTTACCTCTCATCTTTTCTTTCCTCACAAAGCTGATAGATCCTCCACTTCGTTTAAGTGTCTCCCAGCGCAATTCTTAGCATATTTTGTTTCCTGCAACTGGTCAGTTGTGTTATTGTCTCCCCAGAAACACTTCACTTGTGCTTTTGGAAATCTGTTTTTTATCCTATTTCCGTTTTCGGCTTTTTTCTATTTCTGTTTTCTTTTTTCCTATTTCCCTTTTCATTTTTTCTATTTCTGTTTTCTTTTTTTCCTGTTTCCGTTTTTCTTTTTCCTATTTCCGTTGTGTTTTGTGTGCTTTTGCAGCTTTTTTCTCATTGGTGGTGTTTTCTTGCAGTCCGTTTGGCCTCCCAGGGCCACCATACTATCATGCAGAAATGAAACTGCCATCTTCTCTCTGCTAAATCTCATGAGTAAAGTAGAGAACTGTTCTCCACCCATGCCATATGCAGTAGAGAACCGCACATTGTGCTTCTGGAAGGGCATCATCAGCCCTCAAAGGCATACTAAGGTTTTAGAGCATCACATCCTCCGATCCAGATGAAGTCTTTTTCAGGGAAGACCTGGGATATTTCAGCAGGACAATGCTAAATCACATACTGGACCTATTGCAACAGCATACCCTCATAGTAGAAGAGTCAAGGTTCATGAATGGGTCCGCCTGCAGTCCAGACCTTTCACCAACTGAAAACATTTGTAGCACCATGGAATTAAACGTATGACAAAGAAGACCCGAGACTATTGAGCAGCTTGAATTCTCTGTTGGGAATTTTCAAAAGGAATAAGAAAACATTCTTCTCCCAAAAGTCCAACAGCTGGTCTCCTCAGTTCCCAGACGTTGTTAAAGGAAAGATGCTAGACAGTGGGAAACATGTCTAGCATCAAGTACAAAATTAGCTCATATTTTTGTTAAAATGGTACATTTTCTCAGTTTAAACATTTGATGTGTTTCTTATGTTCTGATTAAAAAAATTGCAATGTAAACCACTGCATTATGTTGTTATTTAAATTTTACAGAGCATCTTAACTTTTGTGGGATTGGGAGAGTATGATACATATATTAAAAAAATGCAACAAAACATAAAGAATGAAGAAATAAGCAGTTGTAAGCTTCCAGGCAGCTGGGCATGCTGACAGGTGTAGGTAGCAGAGGTCTGAATAAAACAGGTTGCAGGATGACATGAATGCAAAAACACACAGGATATGAATGATGCAACCGACTGTGGTAAGTTGGAAGGTATGCACTGTGTATACTGTGAGGTGATTTGGAAATGAGAAACACATGAAGTGCGTTTCAGAGAAAGAAAATCTGACGACATCTGAAGGGTGGACAGAAAGTCACTCGAGACAGTGTCAGTAATTGAATTCAGTCCACTGTAGAAATCCACAGCAGATCATTCTTAACATTAAGATTGTACAATTAGAACATGTGATGTTTTTGTTTTGGGGGGGATACTTAGAACTTGTTGTTAATGTTTTTATGGGACTTCTTTTAAGCCAGACTTGAATTATTTCCTAAACTAAATCTAAGAAAAACATTCACAAGATCATTTTATTAAAAAAAAAAAATCTCTTTTTTCAGTTCCAGAGCTGCCTTTATAGCAGAAAAACATTACCATCATTACCATTAATATTAGATCCTCTCCACCAAACCTCTGTCAGACAATCATGTTTATTATCTCCACACCTCTCCACACAGATAGTGTGCAAAATAAACCTCAGTGCCTCTTAATCGATTACTCTCTCTGTGATGAGTGGAACTTGTTGTATAGTCTTGCAGTTGCATAAGGGCTTAGCTATGGTTTGCGTTAGGTTGTATTTTCACCAAATGCTCAAGATATTACATTCCAAATGAACTTTTATGTGTTTTTTAAATGGTTTTTTGTGTTTTAAGACTTCAGGTGTGTATGCCAAATAGGTGACAACAGCATATGAACCTAACTTTAATGTTAAACAGGTCACTAGTGCTCTGTCAGTTGCTTCCACTGCACATGGTACACAGCTATGCATCATCAAAGAATTCACTTTCGCTATCAGTCACTCTCACTATTGTTGGTCATTGTAAACTGATGTTGCTGTGCATGCGGGCAGACAAACTGGAATTTTAAAGCACCAGTCCATTAAAATTCTTTGATTCTCGCTCTAGTAAATGTCTCTATTATCAAGAGTCAGCTTCAGACTCCAGATGAGATGACATCTAATACTGTTTAAGGAAAAGACCGAAGGAATCATACTGTTACAGTTTCTTACTGTAACGGTTTGCATAAACAATTTCTAAAGTTTCTGATTTTACTCATAAATGTGTGATAAGTTGTAACTCGCAGAAGTATTTAGCTTTTGGAAACTAATGTAAATGCCTTGTGAGGCTTTGGGACGGCTTTGAGCGTGGGAAAATAACTGATTATGTCAGCAGGGTTATCTCAGTCAGCCAGTTCGTGGGATGGATATTATTGTGGCTGCAAAAACTACAGATATGCAAAGCAATGATATTTGACGTCAGGACTCAGGCCTCTGACAAGGACACAGATATGAGGGGTGGGCTACAGACGTCTGCTAAACCCATTGCTTTTATAATCTTCACCTTTGACAGGCTCAAGTGATATTGTGAGCGATATTTCACTTTATTTATACAATGTGCGTACGGCAATAAGCAGCGCAGCAGCAGACTAAACTAGATGACACATTTTCTCAAGCTCAATGAGGACGTTTGGAGCGTAAAATAGGACATGACCCTGACATATTTATTGGTGCAGTCTGAGGAGCGATACAGCTGTTGTACCGATGATGAGGATACCCGTCAATTTATGCTCATACCTTTACTTCATTCTATGCATGAGTAAAATCACTTGTATTCACAGTGGATTCATTTTAAGAGACAGTCAAAAAAAAGGATTTGAAAAAATAAACTACAGCTGGCAGACTAACTGACTTTTCCTAACTCTTAGATCATATAAATACTTGATTTTAAATGATTAGCTTTTATTGTGAAATGAAAAATAATGTTAATGTGCAAGTTTAATAAATTGAATTCAGTTTATGTTTTATTTTGTTCACATTCTGTTGAACATTTTAATACATGAAATGTGTATTTCAAATAGCTGACTAGTAGAGCTTTGCTTTTGCTCCTGAGGTCATGATCTTTTAGGTAGTGTCTAACTTACTCACCTACTTAGATATTTTATTTTTGACCTTTTGAACCTTTGAGTATGTATCCAACATTGCTTTATATTGTCCACTTACTTTCAAATAAACCTTTCCCTTTCAGGGTTCGGTATAGTTTTTCTTCAGCTCTCATTATTTATGCTGTTTTACAGAATTCCAATCTATTAATTGTAAAACTTGATGGCCTACTTATAGGCACTCTGAATCAATTAACCACTCTAGTTTTAGCAGTGAGTAAGGTACTGATAAATGAAGTTTTTAATGTTTGAAATCCAAGGCTGTATAGTGCTTAAAAGGAGGGTTTGGGCCTTTCAGCACCTGCTAGAGAGCAGCCTCCATTGTCCATCTAGAAGAACCAGAGATATCTTCATTGTCAGCAAGGAGAACACTTCCTATCAGTTCTATCAGTCTGGAGAATCTCTGGCCTCTAGTAAACATGACATGCAGTGTTGTTTCCTCTTACAAACAGATGTAATTTCACAAGCTACCTCCATCTCTTCAGAGCACCGTAAATCTCCCGGGTCCTGCTTCAGTATATGGGAAGTTTTCATAGCCCCATCCTCTGAAAGCAGTTTCATAACAGCTATAAATGGCACAGTAAAAACAGGACAACCGTGTTACTGGGCTGTAGTGACAGACAGCATCCAAGCAGTTTACACTGGACTGGGCCTGACATAAACACACTCTCTGACTCTGTGCTAGCCGCTCTGGGTATCCCTCTATCCTTTCTGGAGTGGTTCTCAGCAAAACTCAACAGTGGTGGTGGGGTCAGAGGTTAAATATGTGACCTGACCTTGTCAGGATGTGTCGTGGGGTCGCCGTGACGAAAGATAAGACTACACTGCTGCCCAGGCCCTGTGATTTTTCTGAAGCCACATCTAGAACCTGGACTCTGTTGGCCTCCTGAGTATTTATATAAATATCATCAGTCTGCTATGGAACTCCCACAGCACTTATCTCCACAGTGTATATACATATATATAGATAATATGTGAATACATGTCTGTCTAAAAGCATGTAAACCACAGTTAAAAGGCTTTCTCCATATGGTTTTAGGGTAGTTACTCTTGTCCCTTCTTTTTCCTCTTTTGGTCAATACTGCAACCTTCCTGCAAACTCAATGCACCAAATAAGAAACTCTTGTTGGCCATCAGCCGCTAGCAACGTTCTTCCATAAGCAAGTCTCCCCCATGGGAGCTGTGTTGAGAAGACCGATCACTTCTGGGCAGAGATGGGCAGTAACGCGTTACTTGTAACGCGTTACTGTAATCTGATTACTTTTTTCAAGTAACGAGTAATGTAAGGGATTACTATTGCAAAAACGGTAATTAGATTACCGTTACTTTCACGTAGGAACGCTGCGTTACTGCGTTACTAAAACCGTGATTTTTTGCGAGAACGTCTCATGACAGTGACGTAAGCGAGTGCGACGTTCGTGACAACAGCTGTCTGCAGATCATAATATATCGAGTGCGGGACAGAGTGTAGCATGCAGCGTTTAAAGCGTGGAAGTACTGACCTTATTTTGAGTGTGATTCCATAAAAAGTGACAAAAACATTAGTGTCCGTTGTGCGTGGGAAGAAAACTTCTTTTTACAGCGAAAAAACCCCTAAACTTCCAAGCAAGCACCGAGTGTACTACGACGTAATGTGAAATTCACAGAGAAACTCGCGGATTCTTCCACTGACCGCTGCAGCACACCTGCACCAGGGTAAACCTCCTCCGCCTACCCCAGTCCTGCTTTACAGGTGAAAATAGAGCAACAGGACCGCTAGTCTTTGATTTTATTTATTTTCTGCTGTGTTTTACTTGCATCTATTTGAAAGAGTGAGTGTAAACACAAAAAAATATTTTATGTGCTGGAATGTGCAGAAAATAGGTTTAAATGTTAAACAAATTTCTTCCAGTCAGAGAATGTTGCATATAATTTAATTTTTGCTTGATGCATAAAGTTAAAAGATTAAAACTAATAAAACAAGTTTTAAAAAGAGACTTTTCCATTTGATTACATTTTGTATGATGAATTATGCAGAAAAAGTAGAACTGGGCTGAAAGATCTATCGCTTTATCACCTATTCAGGTTGTAAATCGTGTTTTTAAAAAGTAACTAAGTAACTAAGTAACTAAGTAATTGATTACTTTTGAAAATAAGTAATCAGTAAAGTAACGGGATTACTTTTTGGGGGAAGTAATCAGTAATTAGTAACTGATTACTTTTTTCAAGTAACTTGACCAACACTGCTTCTGGGTCTTAGACACAGCATGAAAATGATCTGCTGCACAGAGATTTTATTGCTTTTGATCATTCCCAAATCTTATCCCTCATTTAAATTTTTATAGTCACAAAACACAGATACAACTTTATGATGTTCAGTTACAAAAACAAAAAAATCCCACAATATACTGTAATGAATACACATTAACTGGATAAAAATATAGAACATACCAGGATACACATGCTTCAAATATGCTACAAAAAATAGGCTGTGACTACCTCTACTTTTTTCTCACTATTTCTTTGTCATATATGATAGAGTGAAAGTGTGAGATTTGGATTTTATAACCCAGACAAAATAAACAAGCTCATTTTAAAGTTGTTGAAAACTAATAGAGCCATGCAGGGTACTACACAGTCACATTTACAGTATACATACTATATACAGTATATATACAGTAATTTATATAGGTATAAGCTGCTTCTGAGCAATAAAGACATGCATGCAGACCTTTCATCCTTTACTGCAGAAGTTGTGCATGTGCACCTTAGTGTTCTCCCCTTCAGTCCTACCAGAAAAACCTGATTTTAATCTCGTTGTAGAAAGAAGGAAATCTAGAAAGGTGAGCAACAGCCGGTGTAAACAGGTCATTTGAAGCATTCATTTGATACAATAAAAGACCAAAGAAAGTGATTTAAAATAGTCTTCAGTCATTTTTTCTGGTCTTTTTATTGTTTTTATTAAAGTCATCATTAGCGGAATCAGTTTGACCTCTGTTATATCGAGGTGTATTGTCTCATACCCTGATACTACTGCTGCTGTGTGTTGTTAGCGCTAGCCTTGACCTTGACAACCAAGCAGCCTGCCATCACACCTCATTAACATTAACAACAGTCTTCCTGGTGTGAACTGTTGACTATGGGAACCTTCTGGACTTTTATGACTCCAATTGGCTGTCAGGTTCTAACATGTGGATAGAGGAAGTTGTATTATCTTCACTGTTAGGCTAATGGTAGGCTGCATTCATGCTAGAAATGCCTCACAGTGTGCAGTGGTTAACACCCACGCCTCTGAACAGTGTTGTATCAAATTCTGTCACACCTTTTGAGAAACCATTGTCAGAACTTGCACCCTTGTACTTGGAGCACTTAAGACTCTTAATACTGGTGATAATAACTGGGCTGAAAAGGCAATAAAATGTGTGAATGGTGACCTTTTATTATCATGATGAATACTATAAAAAAGGCTGATTTATTTTTAGCTCTGTGTGGTGTAGTATTGAGTAATTTAATTGCATTTTGAACTTTTTCCTCTGTTTATTTATATATATATATTTATTTCTATGGAGTTTAAAATTCACACTTCATGTAGCAATTCTTATATTGCTACACTATCAGTTTGTGATTAAATAGGGCAAGCGGGCAATTACACACAATCTGTTTGTGATAATACAACAGTTAACTGTGATAAATCTGTGAAACTTGCAAATCTCTTGCTATCTATGAGCACAGTAATTCACATTAACTAGTTACATTCAGATTCTAACCAGAACCTTTATATTGGAATATAACCGGTATATCTGGACACAAATCTATCACAGACTGAAACAGATAAACATTCAAACCTACGGTCAATTTAAAATTCACCAGCTAACCTAACTCCATACATGTCCTGACATGACAGTATCAAGAGAGAACTCACACAGATCTCAGATCATGCAAACTCTGCACAGAATGGCCCCGGGCTGGATCTGAACGCAGGGTTTGAACCTTGTTGCTAACTACTGCACTGCTGCCTGTCTGATCTATATCCTGCAAATCGAGTCAAACAACATTTTTTCAACACAGGGCATCTCACCATTGTGTACAAGGTATATTCCGGTGTCTGCGCCTTAGTACCAGCTGGGCTCATATTAGCCACTGAGAAATAACGGTCCGTGTTACAGCCCTACAAAGTCTGTGGTAGGAAGTTGAATGATTGTGACAGCATGAGCTAAGTTTATCAGCCAGGTTTCCCTTGCCTTTGATTTTTGTGATGTTCTCAGACTAGGTTAGGAAGGTTAGGAAAGGACTGGAGTTTGGCTTAAAATATGCCCTTTCACAAAGCTGGCTGTTCATGCTGAAAAATGACAAGTTGGGAGTGACATCATCGCACATTGCTGCAATGGACGCCTTGTTCACAACTGATACACAGTAGACTGCTTCAGTAAACTCTTTATTTGTCGTGGTAAATAGCGAATTTTTGGACAGTTCATTGACCTATAGTTGAGAAACTGAATTCTAGCTCCTTGGGAAAAAAGTGCAGCTGAAGATCTGGTTCCCCCCAAAATTATCTTTGGTTTATAGAAAAGATCCTGCTGGAAGCAAGCTGTATTTTCTTTCAGAGTGAACTGAGGTTAGACAATACTCACCAGAGCAGCTTTGTGCAAAAACTGTTCTTTGCTCCTGGGGTGTAACAGGATGGCAGAGCTGGCAGAGTGTACTGTCATGAGGGTTTTCTCATGATGTTGGTCATGTGGGTGCGGAGGCCAGAACTGGAGGAGAAAATATAGAAAACGGGACAGAGGGCAGGGGAGGGAGTATGTCAGAAGAGGGTGGTGTACTGAGGGGTGGAGGGGACTGAAGATTGACTGAATGCAGAAAAGGGAGTGAAGGAGGGAGAGACAGAAGGGAAGAATATAGGGAATGAGTGAAGGGAAAAAAGGAGGAGGAAATAAGTAGAGAGGGAAGGAAAGGACTGAGAAAAGGACTGATGAAGGACTGAAGGAAAGAGAGGGTGGTATGGAGCTATGAGCGGCAAGAAGAGAGGCAATGTAGGGATGTTGAAGAAGGCACACGGAGGTAATAAGAGGTTGGAAATAGGATGGAAGGAGTTCAACATACTTTCAGGCAACTGGGACGTGTGCTCGTAACAGTTTCTACACAAAGGCACCCTTCTCATATGTCAAAAAGAGCCAAAAGGTGACCCAGGAAAACAAAGCTTATTTTCTCTTTGGTTATCTCCTCAAGGTTAGCTAGCGTTAAAGCAAGGCTAAAAAAAGAAAAAAAGTGAAAGCAGAGAGGTCACCATCTGAAAACCTGACAGGAGGAGACTCTGGGGGAATGCACTGTACTCAGCTGAATTTCAAGAACCTGCTGAGGAAATGTAAAACATTTTAGTGGTGTTTAAAAGAAGATAGGACTCAAGAAGCTTTGAAACACGGGGGTTCAGGATCAGCCTCTTCAGCTGTAAAAAAACATGAAGGCCATAGCTGTTTTATTCTGCCATAAAAAGGGCCTCCTGCCGCACGGTGCTGTGTACACAAACGCCTTTTATGTAAAGTCACCAAACTAGAAGTGATGTTATTAAGAATGCACAAAAAATTATATTGTTTCCACTTCAAAGCGGAGGGAAAATCTGCTCTGAGGAAATTAACTGCATGCTCATAAATGTGAGCTTTGAGTGAGAAGAACAGCAGCAGTGGCATTTATGCCTGTGAGCTGACTTTGTTTATGAGTTTGGCTGTTAAAAAAAAGGAAAAAGGAAAAAAGAGATTTAGTTTGGGTATGCAACATGCTTTACTTCATACATTTTTGAGAGTGCTACCTGTGCCCACATGGCAGCATACGGTGACCTTCAGACCTGGCTTGAATGTTGTCACAGCCTCCTGAGTCATATTAAAACTTAAGGCAGGAAACATTACTATAAATACTACATAATATAATGGCTAGTTATGCAAACCTTACATTACCTTACCTTACAGTGGGGATGTTTCCATCGAAACTCAGCATCTAAATTTTAAAATCAAGTATACTATAAAATATAGTATATAACATGTTTTTTGTCTTTTCTGTTATTGGCTAGTTAGGTTTAAGCACTAAAAATGACTTGGTTAGGATTAAGAAAAGATTGTGACTTGGGTTTAAGCTTTAGCATCAAACCTGATCATTGATCATCTGACACCTTGTTGTTACAAGAGCAAAATAGCAGCTTTGACAATCCAACACAAACTGAGCTTTTGGGTATTAGTTTTTCATAGTTTTTTTTTTTTATTCTTGGATATGATGCCCAGTATATACCTACCTGCTGTTTAAACCAAGTGTTTGCAAATCTACCACTGCAGAACTGAAGCTTTGATGTCATGCAAAATGAAAAACAGCTGCCAGTGCACTAAGTGGCAGAAAGTGATAACAGTGACCTTATTATATTTTTGTAGATTTCAGTGGTTGCAGCAGCTTTTCAGATGGTGCTACAGGCTGTGAATCTACTTTCAGTCACTTTTTCCCCCTAATTTTTCTATGTAACTTTGCACTGTCCACTGCTGTAACAAAACAAATTTCCCACGCGTGGGACTAATAAAGGTCATCTTATCTTATCTTATCTTATCTTCCATAATGGCATAATATTAACACCTAAACGACAGATTAACGTGATCTCTCTCTGATCATTCTCATTAAGGGAAGAAAAAAATATCTACAGTTAAGCTGTTGAACTTTTGCAGCTGTGTGAATAAGTGGATAAAAATCTTTTGATGGTACTGCTGAAATGTCCTGATGCTCACGTGTGAGACATGAGCTACAGCTTCCTGGGTGAAAGGTTGATAGCTACCATACTGATTATATTAATATTGCATGTAGTCTGTGTATAAAAGAAGGCCATAGAAACTGGTTTCTGGACTCCACAGAGGAGCCAAAAGTGATCATATTTGGATTTTCTGGATGCAGGAGACGCTCCCTGAGGCTGATTTTATCCGAGGTTTCTTCCTGTTAAAATTTAGTTTTTCCTTACCGCTGTTGTCAAGTGCTTTCTCAAAAGGGAGTCATTTGTTGGGGGTTTCCTCTATTCTGCTGGATCTTTACCTTATAATATAAAGTGCCTTGAGGAGACTGCTGTTTATATATGATATAAATAAAAAAATTATATTGAATTCAACTGAATGATAGGGTAGAATGCTAAGTTACTGGATATCTTGGTTATCAAGCTGCATGCATGGACAGAGGCAGATAACTGCTAAGTAATACTAAGCAACTGAATACTAATATAACAAGTGAATCACTTGAAACTGCCAAAACTGCCAAACAATGCACCACAGCAGCCATATTAATGGTCAGATAATTGCATCACGGCAAAGCTGAGTTGAGGTGAAGCCTAGCAAACAGTTAGCAGCTACAGCTGCCTTTGTCACCATCCACCTGTCAGTCAAAGAGGCCACCGCCCTTAGTACTGCAGTCTCTGAGCTTTATGAGTATCCAGATAATTGAGTTGCATGTATTGAAAAAAAAAAAAAGGTAAATTTGTTTGGTACTTTTTTGTGGCAGTCTTTAAACAGGTTTTTTCTGCTCTATAGCTGCACATTTTAAAAAGGGAGCCTATGGGGAGTGACTCACTGCCCGAATCTAAAGTGGACATCAGAGGAAATGCAATATGTGGCACTTCCATGTTACACGATGGATTGAGGTTGCTGTTGAGAATAAATGTGGTGCAGCTCACAATAGTTTCCTGTGGTTTTTGTCTTCCTCAATATGTACCCACTGGGCTCTCTTTATAAACCTAACCGCACCTCCCTGCTCTCTCTGACAGCTGGTTCTTTCATTTGCTTTCCACTGTGGCTATTTTAACCAGTATGTACACATTTCATAGAAACAGTACTTCTTAGATTCTACAACATAGCCTTTGGTGTCTTTCTGTTCTCATTTTGAACTGTTAGCCCATTAGACTTTTATACAGGAAATATCCCAGCAATCATTTATTTGCTGTCTCAAAGGTCTGAGGGAATGTTTCCAAACATTTAAAATATTATTATTTTGAATCCATATCTCTTTTCTTGGGAAACTGGGATTTCTTCCTATTAATAAAGTTGAATCTTAAACACACAATCTTAAAAACAATATAATTGTCCCAATGTTATTGTTTTTGCAGATTGCTTTTAACAGGATAACATTTCCTCCTAAAAGCAAAGGTTGAGGGAAATGTTACACAAAAGCAATGTTTGCATAGCAGACCTGAGGACATACCTTTGTACAATGTCAGGAAGAGGACATTATGTGCCCTGCAGCCAGTCTAGTGGAGTGTTTCAGTGGTTTGAGATAATGTTATTGCTGGATTTGGGCAGGAACTTTAAAGCCATCCTGGGTACTTTGACCTCCACCTGGACTTGGACAGCGCATTTCTTGGATTAAATTGTTCATCCAAAATACATTTTTCTTTGACGTTAGCTTGGTTATGGTTAAATCTCAATTACCACTGAGGCATAAAAATGAACAAAAAAATCCTCTGTATGTAAAAACTTGATCCAACACAGATGTTTTTCTCTTAGGAAAATGTCATCTATGGACAACGCTTGTTATTCCTACTTTTCCATTACACTTAAACACAAAGAAAGACTTCTGCAGTTTCAGTTATGAAAGAGTCTCTGATTTAAAGTCTTCCTGGCTACTTTTAAGCTTTAAGATCATTTAAAATGAAATGTTTCTTTGTGACCATAAATACATACCAATCTGCTTTAAAACTCAGTACAGTTACAGACACTGATATCTAATATCTCTATGCAAGTTGGCCATTTAAAGATCAAATCAACAATTTTCAGTAACTAAAAGAAACCTTTCAAATGAAGTCGCACAAATTTTGGCATCCACCTTTCTTTGATTTTCCCCAGGAAGCTGGATGTTAATCAGTCTAACACTAATTTGGTCGCCGATGACCTGGATTGATGATTGAGACAGCCTCAAGTGGACAGTACAGGATCTACAGTTTTTCACACCATCACACTGACATTCTTTAGCTCTCAATTTTGTTGCCACTTGGTGCACGTATGCACCCAGTCAAGGATCAGAAAAGGAGATTAAGGACTCTTTGAGTTCTCTATCACTATCTGTGCTTAACCTCACCCTTGACTATCAAAACATGCAGTTTTTCTGCAACAAATGAATCACATTAAATCATTTCCACAAAATACCTTTTGATTTTTTCCAAAACATAAAGTTTGAATCATGACTGAGACCTCACAGGGTTAAAATCGGATGTTCTTTTATTTTTAAAAACAGAGTCATGGGATGGTTTTTTTTGGGTCACATTCATTGGTTATAAGTCTGTGTTTTCACTGGATTTGCAGAGCAAAAGAACTAAAAACATCCTTAAATCTGTTAAATATAGATTTTTGGATACTCACTTAAGAACTGACCTAAGGTCACAATAACAACAGCGGCGAGTGTCGGATTTTGTAACTGATGGTGCAGCTGAATGGGATCTGTTCTTTCCTTGTTTCTGCCTATTTCTCGTGTTATATGACAGCTTCACAGCTGACATGTGGCCCAGACACATAATAAAGCAGAACCCAGGTATTCAGTGTATTCACGTGCATGTGATGAAAGAGACGAGGATTACAGTTTAAGGCCAAACGTCTAGCTTTCCCTTATACCGTCTGCTGCCTGAGGCTACTTTAGCCAACTAAAGTCCAGCTGTATGTACATAATGCTTACGTCCAACACTGTGTGCATAATAAAAAATGCTCATCTTTCAGTGTTGCTAGGTAGAAGCATGTTCTATTTAGTGTGATTTTCTGTAGTCAAGCAGCAGCATTTGCCATTTTTGAATATTCCAGAGTGAGAGGCCCAAGGGCTGACATCTCTTTTTTTCATCATATGATTAAGCCCCAGTGCTGTGTTTGGATGTCCTCTCTGTCTCTATCTTTTCACAAACTGCATATTTGTGTGTTTACTTCCAGAGGGCTCAAAGTGAGGAAACCCTTCCAGATAGATCTGCATGGGCGTAACCAAAACTCAGGGGATAGCCGACGAGTAAGAACACGTCCCATCAGAGAAAAGCAAGCTCCCAGGTGATGTCCTGGACAAACACGTGACTCACATCAATGTACTGTAAAACTATATGTGTCCATGTAATGAGGAACAGTGTAAATAAAGGAGCAATAAATTCCCTGTTTCCATGCAGATGTTTGCACTTGTTCTTCTGCAGTGTAAAGATGTTTGTATAACTCTAAAGAGCAGATGAAATGCATTTTAATTCAAATGCCATCACACTGTTTCTGGACCAGTTCTAATCCACTTTGTTGGTGCGATTGTTCAGCTAAGGTTCAGCTGAGATTTGTTGCTGTGATTGAATAAAGTGAAAGAAGATAAGCTGCCTTTTATATGGTGACAACAGTACTATTGTACCAGCTGGCCTGATGCAGTCCGATGACAACATCTACGGTGTGATGTTATTCAGGACAGAGGCACACCAGGTGTTTTCTTTATAGCTCTGAGTGTAGCCTCATCCCAGGTGCTGTTCAAAGGCCTCCCCCGAGCTGAATAGACTGCATAATGTGACAGTACAGGACTTTTCCCTGGGCCGAATTAAGTCCACATATGCGAGAACAAATCAGAGCTAATCACAACCAAATTTGAATGACTTCAGTGCAAATTGTGTTTGTTTTTAATTGATATAACACTGGTCCAATCCTGGGACTGGACACAAACGACTACAGTTTCACCAAAGCTGCTTTCATAGGTGTCCTTTGCCATGCTGCTGCATTTGGTTTTTACAATAATTTACTCATTTCTTTTCCTCCACTTTTCCTTGAAAGACACTAGTGTATCTCAGTTCACTTCATTCAGTTTATTGGTTGAATGATCAGTTGAATTGTGATTAAAATTAAATATATAAAATCAAATCAAATAAAAAGACATGTTTCTTTTTTAACGAACTTTGATGAAGTCACTTTAGCTCCTTGAATTGACTGTAGTTTTGACTTGGTGCCATATAAATTAACTTGATTTTGACTATTTTTTCAATTTGTGATCTTAACCAAGATTATTGTGACTGAATAAATGGATGCTGATCTGTTTTGTTAGCTGTTGAAGATCAAGCTTTGGCTGCTTGGCTAGAATTGGCATACACTCTGGGTCAAGGCTTTTGTATTAACACCACAGGTAACAAAGTTAACATGTTGCCTCAGTTGAATTTTAATGTTGCGTGTAGAGTTATGATTGAGTGTTACAAAATGGGGTTGTAGTAATGGGTTACCTCAGAGTGTACCCATGACAACCAACCCATGATTCAGTAACTGTTATCGTATAAAGTTTAATGGCATCAAGCTTGATGGCGTACCAAGGTTCTAGATCCATCCTCAAACATATTTTCAGACCACTACAGTTCATATATTGTTCCTCCTCAACCATATATATTTGGACACTGACACATGCTTTTTTAAAACCTTGTTTACTGAAACATATTATAGTTATACAATAAAAGTAATGCGTAGACTCACTTTTTGTGGGTATCCACATTCAAACTGGATGAAGGATTTGGGAGTTTCAGCTCCTTAACATGTGCGACCCTCTTTTTAAAGGGACTGAAAGTAATTGGACAAATGATTCAAGGGGTATTTCATGGGCAGGTGTGGGCAATTCCTTTGTTATGTCCTTATCAATTAAGCAGATAAAAGGGCTGGAGCTGATTTGAGGTGTGGTGCTCTCATTTGGAAGATTTACGGTCAAAGGAGCTCTCAATCCAGGTGAAACAAGCCACCCTTAAGCTGCGAAAACAGAAAAACAGAAAAGAAATTGCTGCAATATTAGGAGTGGCAAAATCTACAGTTTGGTACATCCTGAGAAAGAAAGAAAGAAAGCACTGGTGAACTCAGCAACGCAAAAAGACCTGGAGGCGTGGAACAGCTCATGATCCAAATCATACCACATCATCTAGAAAAACACGGCGGAGGCAGTGTGATGGATTGCGTATGCATGGCTGCCAGTGGCACTGGAACACTAGTATTTATTGATAATGTGACACAGAACAGAAGCAGCTGAATAAATCCTGAGGTGTTGGGAGGCATAATGTCTCTTCAAATCCAGCTAAATGCAGTCAAATTGATCTGGCGGCGTTTCATAATACAGTTGAACAATGTCCCAAAACACACAGCCAAAACAACCCACGAGTTTATTAAAGCAAAGATGTGGAATATTCTTGATCTGAATGCAATTGAGCATGCATTTCACTTGCTGAAGACTAAACTTTGGACAGAAAAGGCCCACAAACAAACAGCAACTAAAAGCCACTGCGGGCAGGGATAGCTCAGTAGGTAGAGTGGTGGCCCCATGATCGGAAGGTCGGGGGTTCGATTCCCGGTACCCCTGAGCAAGGTACCGTCCCTACACACTGCTCCCGGGCGCCCAAAGGCTGACCACTGCTTTATTGAGTGAATGGGTTAAATGCAGAGAGGAATTTCCCCATGGGGATCAATAAAGTACACTTTCTTTCTTTAAAGGCCTGGCACAGCATTAAAAAGGAGCAAACCCAGCCTCTGGTGATGTTCAAGACTTCAGGCTGTCATTGCAAACAAAGGGTTTCCAACCAAGTAATAGAAATGAACATTTTTTTTCACTTATTTAATTTTTTTGAGCCCCTGAAACGAAGGGATTATGTGTGTGTTAAAAATGCTTTACTTCCTCACATTTTTATGCAATCTTTTTGTTAGCGAACAAAATTAAAGCTGAAAGTCTGCACTTCAACTTCATTTAAAATTCATTGTGGTAATGTACCTTTGTACAATGTCAGGAAGAGGACATTATGTGCCCTGCAGCCAGTCTAGTGGGGTGTTTCAGTAGTTTGAGATAATGTTATTGCTGGATGGGGGCAGGAACTTTAAAGCCATCCTGGGTACTTTGACCTCCACCTGGACTTGGACAGAGCACTTCTTGGATTAAATGGTTCATCCAAAATACATTTTTCTTTGACGTTAGCTTGGTTATGGTTAAATCTCAATTACCACTTAGGGATAAAAATTAACAAAAAAAATCCTCTGTATGTGAAAACTTGATCCAACACAGATGCTTTTCTTTCATCTGTAGACAGGGATTGTTATTCCTACTTTTCCATTACACTTTAACGCAAAGAAAAATACTTTAGTTCCTCACATTTTTATGCAACCTTTTTGTTCAGTGAACAACATTAAAGCTGAAAGTCTGCACTTCAACTGCATCTGAGCTGTTTCATTTAAAATTCATTGTGGTAATGTACAGAACCAATGGTCTCTGTCCAAATATTTATGCACCTAACTGTATGTAATGCATTCCCAGCAGCATATAGCCACACCTGGCAGTTTTGGGTGGCAAATAGAATTTCCCTTGATTCCCTGAGATACTTCTGTGTGAGCTTGAAGAAAGACTTGATAAGGGTACTGTGGTGAACATGAAAGAAGAGCTACGCAACGGGAATTTCTAAAAGTATTTTCTTTAATGTGAATTCCCATTTCAAAGTTTCTTTGTAGTTCTATCCTCAATGCTTTTCACATAGATCACATTACACATTCACTACAAAAGGTGGGAAAAGTTCTGCGATTTCTTAAAACGAAGTTCAAAAGTATTTGTTTTTTATAACAAAACCAAAGATTGCACTTCATCTTTTCCGACTTATTTGATTTCAAGTTAGCATGATATAATTTGAAAACACCCGTATTTATGTTCAGTTTGTTATGAGCTATCACATCACCGTCACCTGATTAGATAAACTGCCATATTTATAGAAGCATATTTTCCATCTGTATGTCATGTTTGACTGCACAGTTATTTTGATAAGAAAATGTGTTCCTTCTTGTCTCCTGAATGGTATTATAATTGTGTTGTAATCCGGCAAAACAAACAAAAATACGTAAGTAAGATATGAGCAGATACTGTAGTTACAGGTCAGCTGCGTTCTGTTAACAGGTTGCAGACATTATCCTGTCAGAATTCCTGCTCTTCTTATGTCAAACTTCCTAAAACGTTTCTCATTGCCGTTTTGTTTACATTATCAGTCTCATTTTTATTTGAAGAATTTCAGTCAATATGTATTTTTCATCATAGCACCGAAACACTGGCAGTGAAGTGTTACAACCAGTAAGTACCAATGAGTTTCGGCTCATCTCTGTTCTTGTCCTTTTAGACCTCAGTGCAGCATTCAATATCGCTGACTGCACTCTCGCCACAGAGATTAGAACACAGTGGATATTAAAGGAAATGTGGTACAGTGGTTTGGATCATATCTATCTGATAGACTCCAACTTCTTCCCTCACAGAGTTAGTTGTGGAATTGTACAGGGTTCTGTGCCAGGACCAATATATTTTTAGCTTTAATTACCTTGGCATCCAGTAACACCATGAGCACTCTTGGAGTCATGTTTGACCAGGGTATGTCCCTCAATGTGCATATTAACAAATATGTAGGGCTGCTTTCTTTCATCTGTGTAATATCTCTAAAATTAGAAGCATCATTTGTCAAAGTGATGCTGAAGTGTCAGTACATGCATTTATTACTTCTACGCTGGACTATTGTAATCCATTATTATGAGATCACTCTAACATCTATTCAATTCAATTCAATTCAATTTTATTTATACAGCGCCAAATCACAACAAAAGTCGCCTCAAGGCGCTTTATATTGTACAGTAGATAGCACAATAATAAATACAGAGAAAAACCCAACAATCATATCATATGACCCCCTATGAGCAAGCACTTTGGCGACAGTGGGAAGGAAAAACTCCCTTTTAACAGGAAGAAACCTCCGGCAGAACCAGGCTCAGGGAGGGGCGGCCATCTGCTGCGACCGGTTGGGGTGAAAGAAGGAAAACAGGATGAAAGACATGCTGTGGACGAGAGACAGAGATTAATAACAGATATGATTCGATGCAGAGAGGTCTATTAACACATAGTGAGTGAGAAGGTGACTGGAAAGGAAAAACTCAATGCATCATGGGAATCCCCGGCAGCCTTCGTCTATTGCAGCATAACTAAGGGAGGATTCAGGGTCGCCTGGTCCAGCCCTAACTATATGCTTTAGCAAAAAGGAAAGTTTTAAGCCTAATCTTAAAAGTAGAGATAGTGTCTGTCTCCCGAATCCAAACTGGAAGCTGGTTCCACAGAAGAGGGGCCTGAAAACTGAAGGCTCTCCCTCCCATTCTACTTTTAAATACTCTAGGAACAGCAAGTAAGCCTGCAGAGCGAGAGCGAAGTGCTCTAATAGGGTGATATGGTACTACAAGGTCATTAAGATAAGATGGGGCCTGATTATTTAAGACCTTGTAAGTGAGGAGCAGGATTTTGAATTCAATTCTGGATTTAACAGGAAGCCAATGAAGGGAAGCCAAAACAGGAGAAATATGCTCTCTCTTTCTAGTCCCTGTCAGTACTCTTGCTGCAGCATTTTGGATTAACTGAAGACTTTTCAGCGAGTTTTTAGGACATCCTGATAATAACGAATTACAGTAGTCCAGCCTGGAAGTAATGAAGGCATGAACTAGTTTTTCAGCATCACTCTGAGACAGGATATTTCTAATTTTAGAGATGTTGCGCAAATGGAAGAAAGCGGTCTTACATATTTGTTTAATATGTGCCTTGATCTACACGAAAAGACTTCAGTTGATCAAGAGAGAACATATTCCTTGCATGTTAGTGTCTCCTCATTGACTCCCTTTTACATCCACAATTGAATTTAAAATCCTTCTCCTCACACACAAAGTCTTGGATAATCAGGCGCCATCATATCTTAAAGACCTCATACTACCTTATTATCCTAATAGAGTTTCAGAAAATAAAATGGGTGGGAGAGCCTTCAGCTATCAAGCCCCTCTTCTATGGAACCAGCTCCCAGTTTGGATTCAGGAGACCAACACGCTCTTGACTTTTAAGATTAGGCTTACAACTTTCTTTTTGATAAAGCTTTCCTTAGAGCTGGATCAGGTGAGCCTGAACCTGATTTCTGGGGTTTTGTCTCCAATACACTAAAATCTTAATCTTACAATGTAAAGAGCCTGGAGGCAGCTGCTGTGAATTGGCACTTGAATTAAATTGACTAGAAATGCAGGTGAATGACCGCTAACCAGGAATATTTGAATGGTTAGTACAGCTGCAAAGAAGCACACTGCTGGCTCCAATCTTCCATTACAACGAGCAGGAAACAGGAATAGTTCTAGTACTTAAGCCTGATATACTGTGCGTGTATATATCATAAAGCATATTGGTGTTAACAAAGGGGACAGACATGCTGCTCTGTCAGTTTAGTGTTGAAGTGGTTCTGTCTGATGTACTGCCCTCAGATCAGCATTCTCATTCCACTGTGGTCTGCTAATATTAGAGCTGCAGTGAAACTCTGACACTGGAAATATATTATTTCTGGATACAACTACTTGATATAGTGTTTTCATGTTCTCGGTTTATTCTTCCAGTTTCTTCTGTCTTGGCTTTTTCATCACTCTTTTTACACTGTAAATGGAAACAAAGCCCTCATGAGTTTACTTGCTAATATTGAGGTATTCCTTATGATACTGTCATTTTTATCAGCATACAAGAGTGTAGTTGTGAGACTTGTTTCATTTACTAACTGTGAATGCATTTCAGGTGTGGAACACTGCTGTGGCAAGTGAAAAGGACTGTTTACCTTCAAGTCCTTTAATACATTTTGAGATCATTATTTCACTTGTAAAACGGTTTACAGTGACTGTGTGGCCAAGAACAATGTCAATGTTTAGCCAATAACAGGCCGCTGTGATTTATTGACTCCTGGTCAGTTCTTATGTCCAGAGTTGTAGTACATTTGTTAATAAAACCAGTGTTACTGTGACTGTGTGGTGTATGGGACACACCAAGAAGAATATGTCTAAAAAAACAAAGCAAAACAAAAAACTAGGCCCCTTATTGTGATATTTTTGGAGTTTATTTATTATAATGTTTGCTAAACTAACGTGTATAAAGTGCACATTATAAGGTAGAGCTCCTATACTGTAGTGTGCTATGTGAAGTTGATTTCACTCACCGTCTTTAAATACTGCACACAACTATAGAAAACGCCATCATTTTTCACGTTGAGGAGGATCAATACACATACAAGTATCTATTTTTTAATTTAAAAACATACAATTTGGCTTTTAAGCAGATAAAATTTAAAATCTAATTCTCTCAAACTTACACATAAATTCCTACAGAAATTCATCACTGGTTTGGCAACCTGTCTAGGGTGTACCCTGGCTATTGCTTTATTGTAACCGGGAGAGGCTCCAGCTGTGATCCTGAACAGGAGAGGTCTATTATATGGATGGATGGACAAACAGACTTGGACCGTCTTCAGAATGCCTTTGAAGGTTGTTTGAAATGTGATTGCACTCAAAATTCCCCAAATCATTCTTAATCAAGACATCCAAAGCTATCTGGTCCTCTGTGAAAAAGCAAGTGCCCCCTAAACCTTAATAACTGGTTGTGCCACACTTGGCAACAAGAACTGCAATCGCATGTCTGTTATAACTGGCAATGATCGTTCTCCTGCTGCATAACCCAATTCTTCTTCAGGATTTTCTGGTGGAGAGAAGAATTCATGGTTGGATCAATTATAACAAGTCATCCAGGTCCTGAAGTGACTGTTGATATATGATTTTTTTATGAAGTGCTGTTAGTTTTCGCACCAGATATAATAGAACTCAAATCCTCTAAAAATATGAACTTTTATCTCATTGGTCCACAGAATATTTTCTCAAAAATCTTAGGGATGATCAAACTATTTTTTGGAAAATGTGAGACGAGTCTTTTGTGTCACATTTGTCAGCATTGCTTTTCATTCAGAAGTTTTTCTTGGTTAGGTTTAGGTGGCAACTACTTTTTCACATATAGGGCTAGGTAGATTTGAAGATTTTTCATCTTAATAAATAAAATACTCATTTGAAAATACATTTTGTGTCTTCTTGGATTATTTTTGACCAGTATTATTAGTTTTATTTGAAACTTTTAAGTGTGAAAAATATGCACTAATAAACTAATAAATCAGGAAGGGGAAAATCTTTTTGAAACTCTCCAAAGTCTGTTTTAGGAGGCTGAGGAGTGGCATAAATTGCAGGTCTGTCAACCAGGAGACTCTGGTTCATTTCACATTGGGACCACTGTGTTTTGCACTTTTTCACTTCCATTTTCACTGGGTGAAATGGTTTTTTTTGTTCGGGTTTACAGACAAAAAACTGCAGCAACCCAGAATATTACAATGAGTGAATGACAGACCCATTTCACAAAACCATAACCAAGTGTAGACAACATTGTGTGTTTTGACAAAATGCCACTAATTGATGTCCCATGTATGAGAACAGGCTGCGCATGAAAGGATGACATCATATTGCACTGAACATAACACTTGCTGCCACTAGAATATGGCTATGGAGGACAACATGGAGGATGACAGTATGTTGACAGATGACAAACCAAAATATATTTCTGCTTCACGACAGCGCACATGTCAGGTGGACTTTCACTTCTCATTTTTCTGCAGTAGAAACCAGCATAGCTACATAGTTACTGATGCCTCCATTGTTAATACATGCAAATTAGCAAGACACAAATCAAACCAGGACACTTGCAAATGTCAGTGAGGGCAGCCTGTCCTAAGGATCTGATTTGGGTGCAGATGGAACAAAGCCTTCAACCGGAGATACACTTTTTAACCACTGTTTGCATAAACAGTCAGCTGTGTCATAAATATAGCTAACCTCCATACCACTTGTGTTTTTGTATTCCGGTAGAGAAGTTTCCGAGTTAGGCACCACGTTTGGGCCTAATCTGAGATATCAGACCCATATGTGCTCAATTTTAATTCATAGCTCTGAATCACCAGCTCCCACAGCAGTCTGATGACTTAACACTGCACATAATTCAGACACTATTCCCACTCCTTTTTCCATCCTGTAGTGTTGTGCATGGACCTAATGTTTTAGGATTTGCTTCCATGTATTTTTGGAGGTTTTTGTGTCAGTTCCTAAAATGGTACTGAGCTCTTGCCAGAAATTTTTTTTAGAACTATATTTATAACTTGGCAAACTTTTTGCTATCCTGTCTGGTAATGTGCCTATGGACTCCATCACATTGCGTTCATCTATAAAGTCACAGATTGACTCTGGGAACATGGTGGTGTGGAGGTTAGCATTGCCTGGATTTGCGTGTGTTGAGCGTAAAAGGTGGTCTGTCTCTATGTGCTAATCCTCAGATAGAGTGGTGATCTGCCCATGATTTATCTCACCCTTTAGCAGGTGGAATAGGCACCAGGCCGTGGGCAACCCTGAATTGGACAAGTGTAAGAAAATGGATCAATGGGCAACTAACACTTTAAAAGGATACAGGATAAGAGAGGCAGCTATCTCAAACACAGAATTAAAAGCAAGCATACCTCTGATGTGAATGTTGTTACTGAAAGGCTATTTTAAATGAAGGTTAGTAGGTAGAGATTAAAATGTCTTTAAACAAGGGGATCAAAAACTAACACTGACATTAAAATATAAAAAACTGTAACAACTGCACATATACACAATGCATATATACTCATCTGAAGTATTGATGGGTATTTTTGATCTAAGTAGGAAAAATTTAATGTGTGTATTCCTTAGTTCAACGGGATGCCAATCGTTTTTCTGCTGTAATGACTGGTTTTAGATTGTAAGACCTTCTTGGGCTTCCTCCAAACATGCTTTTTATTAATCCCTGAGAGAAAAATCTTGCCAGATTCCACTTAGCTCACTCGCATGTCTGCAAACAATTAAACAATCAAACAGAACCATTCCAAGAGGAAGTCAGCCTATTATTCTGAATTACAGTTTGAGAGATTGTATTTCCTTGTCTTGTTTCCTTGACACAGTGTCTCATGTGTCCCTGATCAGCACACCTCTCGTGGTTAATCAAGCTCACATTCTACTTTGACGTGCTCTTCCTTTTCTAATGGGTAACATGGAGCTTTCAAAATATTCTGTCTGGCCACTTTCCAGAGAGCCAAATGAGCCTACTGTGCAGTTTAAAATGTTGTCAATCAAATCATTTTTAGAGAGTTTTATGTCCTATGTTAAGCTGCAAAATCTTTTGAAATCTGGGTTATAAGATCATATACAGTTTTGATCAAACTGCTGCTGGGAAACAATTTTTTTCTTGCACTGTATAACCAGAAATGTTTACCAGAAAGCAGCAGGATATCCCCAAAGCATCAGGAATGACATCCGCAAAACTAATCAACCCTAAACCGCAGAGACCCCTAAGTGCCTGGATTCACATATCCTTATGGGTTCACCCCAGTCAGATCCTGTATCTAGCAGGGGTAAAGTCCACTAATCAGGCTTTAAGTCATCTTTATTGACCATGAATTAATTCCAAGGCCCCCCACAAATAACTTGACGAGATGGGTGTTTAATGGCTTAATGATGGAGCAATTAATCCATCTAAGAGCTTTCTTTCTCCATTTTTGACAGACCCCTCTAATGTTCGCTGTTTTGATGTTAGAATTTTAGTATTTTTACCTACATGAATGATGTCACTTCAAGGATGTGTTTTTATGACATGTCCACCACTGTGATCTAAACTAAAATAATTAAAATAATTACAGCAGTTAAATGGATTGACATCACACCTTTTAATACTTTGGTAATCTTGTATTATTGTTTGTATTTATCCAGTAAAATACGCCAAAATCTACTGGACTTACTGGCATTTGATTTACATATTTTTCTGGTACCAGTGTGAGGTGATTGACAGATTTGAGTAAAATATTAGCTTTTGGACTGTGTATTTGGAAATTGGAACACAGATCATGATGAATGTACTTTTTAAGGTCAACATTTCAGTTTGCCCAATGCTGACACACTCAAATAACCACTGGATGTTAATCCACAGACCTCCATATTTAAAATGTCTAATTTGAGCATTAAATTATGAATCAGTTTTGGTCTCTGCACTTAATTTCCTATACAGAGTAGTTTTTTTCTAAATGTTTTTTGGGGAAATATTTTATTAAGGTCTAAGATTAATATTTTTGGGGGTGTGGCCTCTTTGACTGTCAGGTAGCAGCTACAAATGTAATCATCTACCTATTAGCTTCACTTCAGCTAGAGTTCCTGAACTGGACCTCTGGATGAGCTATGGCAGGGGTGTCAAACTCAAATACACAGTGGGCCAAAATTAAAAACTGGAACAAAGTCGTGGGCTAACATTAATATTTATTGAAAAAAAAATCTTCCTCCAGATATAAGAATGAATCTTTTCTTATGGACTCAAACAAGTTTTGCTGAAAAACTGAATATGGAACAAGCAAAGCTTAATACTAAACGATATATATATTAGCTGTATAATACCAGTAGGCCAGCTCTAATAGTAATTTGGCATGGCTTCGCGGGCCAAATGTAATTAGGCTGCGGGCCAAATTTGGCCCGCGGGCCAGAGTTTGACACCTATGAGCTATGGAGTTAATTGTACTCATAAACCAGTCAAAAAGTCTGAGCTCCAGTTTTGGTGAGTGAAATACTAGGATTTTATTTGGATGTTACTAAGCACAAATTAGCAGATATTTGTGTCTTTGAGAAACACCCATACAGTCTATTGATGTAGCTTGAAAACTAAGCTAGCTAGCATTACCCGGCTAGCTTTGCTTATGGGGCCAGAAGTGATAATGTTTAGCAGAGTGTGGTGTGCTAAGACAAGACGGTAGTAATGGTCAAGTTAAGGCTACAAAATGCAAAATAGTGAATGAATCTGCTTTAAATTTCACAGGAATCCATCTATTACTTGATAAATGTCTGTACTGTATCTCTACTCCAACCAAGCTTTCCTGAGTTTTTCTGATGGCCAATGTTTTAAAGATCTGCTTTAAAATGCCTTAAATATGATAAGGTCAGAAGAGGAAAGCCAACATGACAGATGTGTTTCTGTCTCATTAATCATTAAAGTACCCCGGTGTGTTAGCTATGTCTACTTCTACATTAACACACTGTGTCAACAACAATGCCACAATCTGTTCCTGAAATAGACATTTTCCCGGAATCAATTCACTCAGTATCTCAGATTGGGGAATGGAGTGGTGGGAGGGAGGATGCCAGGGAGGGAGAGATGGGATCAGAGCCGGATTAGAGTGAAGCTGTAATTTACTGACTGAGAGCTGGGAAAGAGCTTCCCATTATCACCACCTTTTTTTTTCTTTGGCGATTTGAATTCTTAGAAGTGTTTTGCTTTAATGTTGAGCTATAGCATGATGGTACATGCTATAGCTTGGCAATCTTGTTCAGTTCTGTGTTCAATATTAGTGTCAGGAGAAAACTGGACCATATGGCACAATCTTG
This sequence comes from Oreochromis niloticus, assembly GCF_001858045.2. NCBI lineage: Eukaryota > Metazoa > Chordata > Actinopteri > Cichliformes > Cichlidae > Oreochromis > Oreochromis niloticus. Next base: position 9,634,987 of record NC_031987.2, on the reverse strand, counting down.
AAGATGTTTCACATTTTCATCTTGAATTCAGCCTTGCTCTATAAGTCATGTTTTGTCACTGGGCGTTACGTGACTCGAAAATCCTTTTTTTTCTCAAGGCTTAGAGTTTGTTGAGTCTTCAGTTAAGCATTTGTAGCAAATACCATTAATGATTTGTTTTGACATAGGCTAGAAGCTGCAGGTTGCAGACAGAAGTAATATTTAGAGTCACATGGAAGCCAGTTTACTGGGAGTCTGGGAGTTTAAGGAGATTATGATTATATTTGAACTTGTAACAGCCATCCGGCCTATTTGTGGCCACAGGAAGTACAGTCCTGTTGCTGCTATCTCGATGCAGATGCGAGCAGCTGTGCATCTTTCCTGCCGGAGATAGAGTGAAAGCACCTGGCAGCTTAATGCTCTGGAGTTCAATCCCGATAAACAAACAAGTAAGCAAAAGGGGGCAAATCACAGTTAAGCCCAGTAAAGACGGATGCGTTTGGAATAACCCCAGGCGGCAAGTGAACCAAAGAGATCCTCACCCAACACTAGGGTCAGTCTCTGGGTTTACCAAAGTCCAAGGTCTTGGCTTATATAGGTATCCACCCAGATGCTCCAAATGTTGCTGCTGCTATTCTGGCCAGGATTTGAAAGTAGGAAAGAAACTGCACCTCAAAAATAAGCAAATATTTGCAGTGAAGTATTTTATTGTTCTTCCATTTTTTTGTTCCATCCCATTTTATCTTGCTCTTACTTGACTCGCTACCAGCATGTTGTAGGGTTTAAGGAAAAACTCAGTAATGCAGTGCCTTTGTCTGGTCGTATGCTGCCTTGTCCTTCTTTTGAAATCTTTTTTTTTTTTTATTCTTAAGGCTCCCCCCTCCTCACAGAGAAATCCACAGGGGTTTTTAACCATCCCACCTGCAGAGAGAATAATATCCTAAATCCATATTAGTGCTCTTTCCCAAAAGCTTTGGTCAACAGATGGTTTACCCAAATCCCCTGGACCTCCCATCCAAAGCCCCCCAGGCCCATTTGACTCTGAGCTTGGACATGTGTTGACAGGGTCCCTATTATATTAAATAAATGACTCTGGGAGTCCCTGTCATATGTTATTTATGGCTTTATTTGTTTCTAAAGCCCTCTACAGGACATATCTAAAATAAATCCTCCATTTTACTTCATGTAAATAATAATTATACATAAACACACAATCGTAATGCAGCAGTCTGAAAAAACAAAACTGAGGAAGTGTGACTATTCATGATGCCATAAAAAGAAGCCTTTTCATCAGGTATGCTGCTGAATTTCCTGCAATCAACATGTTTTGATTCACATTTCACTGCTGATTTTTCTCAGCTGGCTATGAGATAAGCAGTGAGGATTGCTGTGCCAGAACCAATTAGGGCTAACCCGGCGCTGTTCAGGAAGTGTCCCTGCTGCTGGCTTTTGCCGTGCTCGGTCATTAAGCCCAACAGGAGTGGCTGGTTAATTGTAATCCTTCTGTGCTGGAACAACAGCCACACTGCGGTGAACCCAGTTGAGTCCCCCCTCCCATCAGAAAACAAGTTAGTTCAAGCTGCTTGTCATGTGTCAAATGGCTTTGCCGCTCACTTGTTGTCCCAGAAAACAGCGGCGACCAATCAGGAGTCATCTCAGAGAAAGAATGACTGATAATATTAATCCTACATAAAAGAGAGATTTCAGAAATGTCAGCTGATTTTTTTTGTCCTTTTTACCAACATTTGCAGGGGTTTCCCTCTAACACCTATTCGTAGTTAAATATCATACAGGAAATAAGACAAATTCTCTAAAAAAAAGATTATCAAAATGTAAAGTTACTACAGGGAAAAGGAGAGAAATCAGAGAAGTCAGTGAACCAATTAAATTTTATTTAGTTTTTAATTACATCATACAATCCCAACAACAGTCACCTCAAGGTGTGTTACTGTATCTTAAAAGGTAAAGACCCTACAATAATACATCGTTAAGGAACTTTTCAAAGACCCATACGAGACGCATGGCAAAGAGGAGCGGCATCCATGGTCTAAACACTACACAACAAATAAAGAAAAGATGGGAGAGATGGCAGATACCAGTTATCCAGTTCAGTGGAGAAGCACAAAATCTCAAGCATGGACAACATGTTTGTGGGAAAACATTGCTCAGTTCTCTATCAGCCCTCACATGAAAGCATGCCATGATAATGATAAACCTTTATGCTGGAGGAGCGTAGCTCTCAATCTGCCATCTTACTCTCTGGGTATGTGAACACTTTCAGAATAAATAATATATAATGGATCCTTTATTTCTCCAACTAAAAGTCTCACTGAAATAAAAAAAAAAAAACTCCTTTTCAAGAGTGATCTGGGCATGAGGGCAACAGAGAGCTTCATCAGGCTCTGCAGATGGTCCTCAACACAAGCATACCAATACAAGGCCTTTGCCCCCCAGAAGCAAGAGGTTTGAATGAATAGAAAAGTAGAAAAAGGTTCTCACTGAAAGATGGCTAACTAACTAAACAGATGTGCCAAAGGACACCTGGGGGGAGAGGTTGATTTCTCTTTAAATATGACCTTAAACTTAACCAATAACTTTCTCAAGGTTAGAGGTAGGATTAGTGTTGAGTTTTGTGCTAAATAGGCACATATAAGAAAATGTTACATTTTAAATTAAGTCATGCATTTATTTTAGCAGCACAGATTTATTGTCAGAAGTTTTTCTTCCTTCTTCCACGTAGACAAAATTCTTTAAAAAGGCATCAAGCAAATCCAGACTTTAGTTCCAACCCTAGATGTCTCACTAATGATCAGGTGGATCCTCAGAAGTTTTGAGAAAAAATGAGTATGATTCAAGATCCGAATTAGTTAAAATAAGTGATTGAAGGATATACTAATTAATTATTTAGTTTTTTTTTCATTACGTGTGTCATCATCTCCTTATTGTGAACTTGTTTCTAATATATCCAAATATGTACGGCCAAATTAGTACAGATTCACTTTACATAGTATATTTTCAAAATAAGAAAAGCTGCTAGTACCTTCTCTTCTTCTTTTTTTCTCTCGTGCTTTGCACACCTGTGAACTGTAATACTGACAATTTTTTTTCTTTAAAAGATTATGCAACACTGCCTTTAAGATGGCCGTCTTTTCTCCTGCAGTGCTTACCTACAGTGGGTTTACAGTCTTTCTGCCTTTCTGTGAGGTCCCATTTGTGCATCGTAAGGAGGAATGTGAAGAATGTCAAGTCTGCAATACAGAAACCTTGCAGGGAACACATGACTGAGAATGACTGATGCTGTGACTGAAATCAGTATAAAATATTGGTGGTGATTCTGAACCTAGATGGAGGCCGTACATTCGACAGAAATGACTACATTTGGAAAACAACATCATCTCTTGTGTTACTTTCCCAAAGCAGTCCCATCCAGCTGCTGTTCCACGGACAGTGACTAAAGGTCCTTGAGTCACTTTTATTTTACTGCCTGCGTTGACTCTCATACTGTCAGATAGTTTAGAAATGTTAGGTATGTAGGATATTTTCACTCTGGTTATACTCATTCACTGCTCCCTATTTAATGCGTTAACTGGCAAAAATCCTCCTCTGAGCAGGTGATGGTTACAGTAAATCAACGAATTTACTTTCAATAAAATCACCCAATCAAATGTAACTCCAGGAACTCTGTCATTAGGAGTGTTCACGGCTTCCTCCAACTTTAGTGTCATGGTTGTGAATGTTGTCCTTGTATGTCTCTCTTCTATTCATTTTTTAAAAACAAAAGCTTTTTTAGCACCTTTTCAAGCACATTTTTCTGAGTGGCTTTGAAGCGTGCCGCATTATGTACTGTAATTTGTTCCTGGATAACTTGTATACATGTGCATTGCAATAATTGTATAAGAGCAATTGTATATCTATTGTACCACAAAGAGTGTCTGGTTACACTGCTGGTGTATTTTATACTATATCTCTATGAGCATGCACAATGCAATGTGTACCCTATGTTATGGTGTGTGTGAACTTGATCCGTTTGATCTCTGACCAGAGATGTTAACACAGCATGGGAGTGTGACACTCCTAGTGTACCCGTCAGCATGGAGTGTCAGGTCACGTGGCCTGTGCGTCCAGAGCTAGCACGCAATCCTGTGTCAGCTGCTGTCAAGGTGCTGCAGGTGCTTTCTGCACTGGCTTTCCCACACTGAAGGTCACTGGGGGGCATGGACACCTTAGCTGCCTATTCAACCAACACACTGCCTCGGACAGGCAAGTGGGGCTGGGCTCCTCCCCTCTCAATAGCACGGGGCCGCTCCTCTCTCCTTAGTCCAACAATGGCCACTGCTATCACTGCCCGGCAATACAAACCAGGGCGGGGACCCGCCAAGTGCTCATAAAAGACTCTGTCACTTTGACACAGGCAATCAGAGAGCTTGCCTTTATGAAAACCATAGAAAGAAAAATAGGGCTTTCTCTCAATCTCCCTCTCTTTCCTGCTCACTTTCCGATTCAGAATTCCTCCCTGTCCTTTTGTCTCTGGGCTCACCTGTGCCTGATGTGACATGTTGAGTGAATCAGTCAGGTTGTGCATGCTCTCTGACCTGTGTGTGACCTCTACCACAGAGCAGAAGTTCAGTCAGGAAGATTCTGCCCTTATCCAGCTGTTTTCAGTGCACCATCACTTTCCCTTTCACACGCTGTCAAAATCACTTCATTCACACAATTTCAGCATTGCTGTGATTGTCCACTGATCTTTGACCCTGTTCTTGGACCTGGTTCTTTAAATATCAACATTAATTTTTCTCTCTGTCTTTCAGACCCTCACATTATCCCTCTGGATGTCCACAGAGTGTTAATGGATATGTGATAGAAACTTGCTCCAACATGGGGACTGGACTCCGGGAGTCCTGTCCTCCCTCTTATTTTCATTTGGGTGATTGCTGAGCATGTAGAGTAATCACATAAAGCACTGAACACTTCTCCTTCACCCCTTCTTCTTATTCCCTGTGTGTTAATCTACCACTTTTACATGCCATTAAATTTTGTCTTCTCTCTGTTATAGTTCTTTTATTTTAGTCTCCCTATACTCTCATTTTTTCTCTTCTCTTTTACCTCACCCCACATTCAGGCACAGCAGACTGCTGCCCCTGCCTGTGCCTGCTTCTTTTGGAGATTTCTTCCTGTTAAAAGGGAGTTCTTTTTCCCCGCCACTGCAAATGCTTCTCATAGGTTTGATAAAGTGTCTGAAGATGTTGTGAATTGTCTCTCTATATAAAAAAAAATTGTATTTAATCTGTGATCAACACTTTCTTCTTTCTTCTTGCTTCAGTAAAGTTTTGCTAGAAAAAGTTTGCTAGAAAAATAATGTTTAAAATGTTTTAGTATTATTTCCCTGCAAGTTATATTTGTGCTCTGCATGCTCACCTCTTTACAGAGGTTCATTAATGGCTCACTCTCTAGTGTTGACCATAAACAACATGGGTGAGGTCACCCATTGGTTATGAAGTCTTGAGCTGAGTATTTTCACTGTCACCTTCTTGGTGTTTTTTAAGCTGGATGTGACGTGACAGTGGTTACTGTCAAACTGTGAAACTGAGCAAACCACAAGCCCTAGATGATTCTCCTTCTGAGCCTAACGATTAGCATAATGTCAAGTTTTATTATGAACTGAAAGTGGTGAATGAGCCAATGAAGTCAACAGTGCTTACTGAGATCACAAAGCAAGGGAGCTGAGAGCCGTTTCCCCATAGATGTCTATACAACAGGAAGTGTTTTTTTGCAGTCAGAGGAGTCTCCCCCTGCTGACCTTTAGAGAGAATGGCGGTATTCTGGTTTAGCTTCTCTTTTTAGATCAGGAAGCTGCTCCCATCTTTTATACAGTTTGTGGTGCTGGTATGATCAACATCTCTGGCTCCTCCCACCATTCATAACAGTTTCACATTACACAAGTTGTCAGTTAGTAAGTACAAGTACTGACATTTACTACAACAACGTGTCTTTCTTTACTTAAGTTCTTTAAATTCAAGTTCAAAGTGATAGAAATCGGAAGATCTAGTATGTGAAAGTAAAAATGCCACACCATAAAATGCTCCATTAAAATGCTATCTATATATAATTGCTCATTACATTTGTTTAAAACTCATTATGATGTTGACTTTTTTTTTTAAATTAAACAAATATGAAAAAGTCACTTTAAGGTGGCACTGGTTGTTTCAGCTGTACTTGTCTCATGTCTTCTAACAGATATTCATTTTCTTTAAGTAGTAAATTGACTCTAGCTGTGTTGAAATAGGCTGGAGTTGATGTTCTTTCCGCATACCAAAAAAAAAAAAGCCCCCTTTCTACTATTTCAAATTTTAAGTCCCTGTAACTTGCTTCAGGCTCATTAAAATGATCATATTCTTTACCGTGTGGCTGTAGGAGCTCGATCCAGCCCTGGAATTATAATTAAATACTCACAAACATGCCTTCATTGAGTGCCGCCTTTTCTACTTTGAGTGATTTATCTTGTTGCACTTCAGTGCACACTTTTACTGTCAGGAATGTACACGATGTTTTTGGCATTCACACTCAAAACATTTTTTTTTTTCGCATGTAAATCATCATTATTCAGCCTGACATATTTGGTATCTTTGGAAGCTTTGGGATCAGCACAGAACTGCATGTTATTTACTGACATTTAAAGTGAGCTGTGAAAAATAGTTATATAATGTACATGCAGCAAGAAGCCCCTAAGCGCCTGAAACAAGGTGGAAGCAGAAACTCAGTAAATAGATTTCAGATATTCTTTTTAAAACAGTTTAGAAAGGTATAGTATTAGGAATGCAGCTGGGATAAATAAGGCTCTGGCAAATTGTTGCACCACTTGAGGGTCTAAGTCACTGTGTGGAGACAACAGAGATGTCTTGAGTGCACTTTGATGGATGTTTTTGATCTTTATTGCAGCTGCATATCGAGTGGAGATTGAGTATGTCTATTTATCTATTGATAGGATTTATTTACTGATTGAAGCTGCAGTGAAGTAAATAAGAGAATGACTGCACAAAGTTGTTCGAATTCAGTTTGGCTGCTGATATAGTGTGATACAGGCTGCTTCTTGCTTCAGTGCATTCAACCGGTGCTGGCAATACCCCATTTCCCATTTTACAATTAGGGACATAAAAAACTGCTTAGTTACTAACAAATGAGTGAGAATCTGGAATGATACTTCCGCTCAGTGTTTGGATCAGAATGTAGAAAGTACAGCATTAGACTGATCTATGGGAAGTTATGAGCTCTCACTGGTTCTGTATAATCAATAGCCTCCATAAAATCCTGCATATAGAGGTTCATTTGTGCACTTGATTCATGGAGGTCATGTGGTTTTTGGGAATAAATCCAGTGCTGAGCGGTCTTTCTTCTGAAGTGTAGTTGTCCTTTTATCAGCCAACATTCCACTGGAACCACTGATAGATTTGTGGAGCTAACTCACAATTAGCAAAGCCACTCTGTATGGAAAATACTACCTGCCAAATACCTTGCTAACTGGACTACATACTGTCTATAGGACATCATACTAAGCATATATATATATGTATATGCTCAGTATAGTATAGTGTATCTTCTAATTTGTAAAGACACGTGCGTGCTTGCGTGCACACACATGAAAGAAATAAAGAGCAGATGAAAGTATGTCAGGTATTGTGTACTGGTTCTGTAGAGTACAATAGCAGGATAATATGTGATAGGATCTTGCAGGGTTGCATTATGTTCAGGCTTTTGTTAAGTACAAAGTACTGCCTGTATAGTATCCGCAGCATCTGTGGATTACCTTTTAAATGTTTGATTTAGAGCAAGTGTGGAATTTCACCGTAAGAGAGATTTTTCCTCCCAAACAAATATTTTTTTGCAGCGACTGCCAAGCTGGCAGAGAGCATGTTAATTCTTCTTAATGCTATTTTTTATTATTTTATTGGTGCATGAAAACCTGATGACAAAACATGATTTTGTCCATGCCTTTCTGGCTCTCCCAAAGCTCATCAGGAATTCATTAATACACAGATTAATATTTGTAATGTGGCATGTTTCACCGCTGTGAACCTGTGAGGAATGTGCCATTGGAAACATTACCATGCTTATTTCCACTCTTGCAATAAAACCATGCAGACCTGAGTCCATAAAATCCTCAATTTATGCCGCTCTCAATTGCTACTTGCGAGCATCATCAACTACTGTAACCCACAGCAAAAAACAAACAAAACGCCTGTGCCCGTTTTAGGATCACTTAATAGATCCAGTGATAGATTTATGAGGACAGGAGTCAAAGCTCTACTCTTGTCTTGGCAAAGTTTCAGTTTAAATGCAGTCCCAGTATCTGTTCATTATTTCATTGTGCAGCCTAGCCACCATGTCTCATGTAAAACTCAAGGGAGGCCATAAAGCAGCTTCTAAAACAGCACCTCACTGTACACGTTTAACACTTTTGTCATTTTCATTAGGGGAAAATGTTTTTCTACAGACGCTCTTGAGGCTCCAATGAATGCCTTGTATGTTAACAGCATCCCCCGTGGCACCACCATAAAGGTTACAAGTGTTTTCCGGTTGGTGATTGCGCCATTAATACAACCCTTTATTCATTTTGATTCCCTGACAAATGTCTGAGGTTGACTCCAGCATCGTGCCACTGTTCCCGTTTTAAGGACACAGACAGCCGTCTGTCATACTTGTTTGCAGTGTGTTCCAGCGTTCATTTAGAGATATTAATCTTAGACTGGGCACTGCTCAGGCAGGAGCCAGACTGGATATACTGTACATTGTGTAGCTCACAGTCACATTCGGCAATATCGACCAGTGAGCTTGTTGGAAAAACAGATAAATTTGCGCTGTTACTGCAATGCAGACGTAATTATCGTAAGTTATGCTGTGATAATTGTTTTCAAAACCTGCCTTAAATCTTAAAAAGGACATTATAAAGCAAGGATGACGGGCAGCTTATTTGTGTATGAACTGAAGGCTCCAACGAGCGGTTTGAGTCCGGTAACAACTTTACGACAACGAGTCAATGAAATGCAATAATTTACAAATTAATGTGTTTTTCTCGACTAAACCATAACCAGTATTGCACCCTTTAACTTCTTAACATTCACCAAGTCAATGGCCAGCTAGGGTTAAGGTGTCAGATGGGGATAACGGTAGGGATTGTTTTGGTCAAGTTCCACCCCTTTTTCAGGAATTTTCACCTCTTAGCAAGTTTATAGTCAAGGTTATGTAAAGAACATGATATTATAACAAATAAACTTTCTAATTCCAACATCAGGCTTGGGTTTGTTCAATCTCACATGAAATATATTGTTAAAAATCTCTCTTTTTTTGATGAACGTGGCTCATTTGTTCCAGTGGATAAGCAAAGCTGCAAGACGCACAAACCATGGCAAGCTAACATGTTGCGTTAGCTTGTTCCCAACGATTCAGTGAAGGCTGCGGCATTGTGTGAAAGATTTTGACCTTGTTGTCACAACACATAAAGCGCACCAGAATGTCTACTCTAAAATGAAAAGGTGAGTAAGTAAATGGAGTGAACAAAATCCATCATGCGGCCTTGTTAATTATTATGGAAGCTTAAAAGCAGCTGTAAAGTGATGGATCTTAATGGCTCTCTTGTCATATGTCATGGGTTTTTTCCATGTTTATGCAAAAACTCTATGTCACTAAGTTTCTTCATGCCCTCTGTCAGTCATGGATCATGGCACAAAGGCAATTCGAACCATCTAAGATGCAATTACAAACTAATTACAGATTACCCCCTCCCTGCCTCCCCCTCCTTCCCAGCCCTCCCTACCTTTCCATAATCCTTCCTCAATCCCCCTTACAGCTACAGTAACTCCTCCAATTATGTGCTCCCCCTCATGTCAGCTCAGAGGAGATTGTTTTTATTTTACATTCACAGACACATGTTGTCATACACTTTTAGTTTGACAGATGAGAACATGAAGTTGACAGAAAGACATAATTTTGTGGTAGTGGGGATTTTGTGTTGTGTGCATGTGTTGATGGTGGATATTGTGCTTGCCCAGTGAAGCATGATGCTGGACAAAAGACTGTTTACTCTGGGTAAATTATTGAACTTGTGCAAATGCTGTGGGGCCCCATATAATCAGTGAAGACACATCAGCCTGGGAGGCAAACAGCAAGACGTCTCAAAGAGGAGGTTTTATATCCTCTTTCTATTTAAGGTTTGGTTTTGGTGAAAACTGGAGTGCAAATATCGTAGCAGAGTATGATTTCAAGGTCAAATACTCTCGCTACAATTCAGCTACCCACAGACGTTTATATTTCTTCAAAAAACAAGCTAAAAATGCCCGTGATACACAGAACAGCATTGTGTGTTTACATGGAAATGTTCTCGGTTCTGTAGACATCCTTGACAGAATGTATACAGTCTGTAGCCACCCAGAGATTGGATGCTTTTGACTGCATACCATGCATCCTCGTTATATATTATCTGCTTCACATTCTGGTTGTGTCTACTGACTTGTGCATGCTGCGTAGTCAGCACACAAAGCGATAGAAGCTCCCAGGCTGGTCTTCAGTGTCCTTGTTCATGGATTACACCCAGACAGTTATATTTTACAGACTTAGAAAATCTGCAAGGACATATGAAAGAATTAACATCATACATTCTGGGAGAATCTTCAGCAGTTGTCTACAAGAGTAGCAGAAAAGCAACAGGGCATATTTATTCCTAGTAGAGACTTGACTTCATGTTTAGGTTCTTTCAGTAACAGAAAGCAGTGGAGCTAAATCTGGATACATTCTTTCTCACATTACACCAGGAGCAAACACACTGGACACTATAGGTACATTAAACAGAAGCACATGGTGTGCTACTCCTATTGCAAACAGAAAAAAAAAAAACAGGATGCTGAAGCAATTAAAACAAACATGCAATATCCTAAAGTACAGATGTACTCTGATAGTCTGAGGATTAGAGCCAGTGACCTCTAACCCTTTGGCTGCAGTTGCCCATGTGTCCGCACGTCATGGCTCAGCCCTGCAGTACATGGTCCATCCCAGCTGAAGACAACAGCCAACACTGGTGCCCAATTCCCATCCTTTAACTCCTAAAGTAAGCGGATTCCTTCCTGGGATCATCACCTGTCACTGTTGCAGAGGGACCCTTCTATGTAAGGTGGAAGAAGCTTGCTGGGGGGTTGGGATGGGCTGTGGTGTTGACCTGAGTAACCTTGTTGACCCCTAGGCCCATGTCTCCTTAATAAGTGTTGCCCTCCCCAGTGGTAACAGAATGGTCAAACATTATGTCAAGGGTAATTAAGGTCCAAACGCTCCTGACCCTGATCTAATCCCCTTTGAAAGGATCTCCAACTGTTTGCTGTGATTAACAAGGACTGCTGGACTGGGAGGATCTGCCGCTGGTGAGAAGGCTTTATTGGGCCCTTTTTTTTATCACCACATAAAGTTGCTTCCAAGAGCTTCAGAAGATGTCCACAGGTCCAAGAGACAACAAGTCGGTGCTTTGAGCTGCTATTGAATATTACCAGCCAAATGGTCAGGTGGTTTCAGACTTCGGAAGCTATAAAGGGTTCTCTCAAGTCTGATCATGTAGGCAAGCAGAAATGAAAGAACAACACAACAGATACTAAGGGTTTTTCCAAATTACATGACTGGGCTGTTGTTCAGACTGTTGGGGGAATTTCAACAACAAAGCTAGTTTTGATAAACTGTTGCAACATTTTAATGCAATGGACACTAAATATTTCCCAGTGTTTTATCACAAATGTGGAAGCTGGCCAAAGGACAACAGAGATAGGACAAGAGGGATATTTTCCTAACTGTGCAAACTAAATCCAACACACAGTTTAAGAAACCCACTGAAACCCAAGGTTTGGACAGGTTTAAACTGCCATGGATTAGCAGACCATTTTCAATTCAATTCAATTTTATTTATATAGCGCCAAATCACAACAGAAGTCGCCTTAAGGCGCTTTATATTGTACAGTAGATCACACAATAATACATACAGAGAAAAACCCAACAATCATATGACCCCTATGAGCAATCACTTTGGCGACAGTGGGAAGGAAAAACTCCCTTTTAACAGGAAGAAACCTCTGGCAGAACCAGGCTCAGGGAGGGGCGGCCATCTGCTGCGACCGGTTGGGGTGAGAGACCGGTCGCAGCAGATTGGGGTTTGATTCATGGATTCATGGATCCATGAATCAAACAAAGACAATGCTTAACATACCAGGAAGTTGCTGCAGTTAAAACTGTTTTTTGTTTGTTTTTTTCGATTCAACATCCACCACATTACTGGAAAACTGCTTAAAATTACAGTTAATCTGGATGATATCACCTTTAAGTCAAATCATTTACACGCATTTTGGCCTTACAGCTCCTTCTATCCATTTCGGTGTCCAAAAATAGGTGATAATTATTCATAAAGCAGGAGACACCAACCTAACCCTAATGCTATGCAGGTCACCGGTGACCTGGTGGATGTTCAGGGGTTAATAAGGATGATAAGAAGAAGCATACATGCTGACTCAGTGAGGCGTGCGTAACAACCACATCACATTAGTCTGGTTGTGGGCCCCTGTAATAGCCCGATTCCCCACCAGACCCCACACCCCACCTTGTACTTGTGGCCTGACAAGTAGTGACCACTCGCACACACACTGCCATCCTTCCAACAGGATTCCAAAATGACAGACTGTTCTTGCCATGTCCACTAACGGTCACTCTAATGCGCTGGAGGTCACAGGATTAGTCTCAGGGGGTCATCTTCACAGGGCAGGAGTTTTTAATATGAATCTTACAAAGAGGTCAGTGTCCGAGGGCAGGAGAGGTGCTGGGTGATGATGAGACAGCCCCTCCGTGTTACCCCTTTCCCCACAATCTAAACCTAACTCTTCACCCACTCCCTCCCTCCCACCTTCTTGTAACACCACCCCCCAACATACACACACATACACGCACACACACACATACTGGCCTCCCCATGAGGACAGCAGCACCCCATCTAGCCTTTATCTCTGGGGGCAGCGTAAGTCATGCAGAACTCACGAGAGGAACATGCTGAGTGTGAGCTCATCGGATTAGGCCTCAAGATAGGGGCAGGGTGCCTCTGAAAGCACCAGAGTGGCTTCCTCTGCCTCATGTGCCTTCTCTCCACAGCCAACTTTTGCACAAACACAGGCCTGAACGGGAAGATAAATAAGCTCAAATCCATCCGGCAGCCACAGCTCGGCTTGAAAGAAAGCCTGGAGGAGAGGGAACACTGCTAAACTCTCCACCCTGCCATGAGCTCTTCTGGATGTTTTCCATTCTTTGTCCTTTCTTCAAAACAGAAAAAAAAAGCATAAACAAGGATGCATTTATATCAAAGTTATTCCAAAGAGGGACTGAAAAACAAAGGCATCATCAAGGAGTATTTCACATCTCAGTGCTAATTTGTGGTGATATGCTCAAATGGGTTAGGCCAGATGAAATATCAAAAGAGTAACAAAGCATAATAATACAAGCCACGGGTGAGTGTGGGTGCAGATATGGCACAGATCACAGATCAAAGATGACTCTGGGAGTGTTGAATTATCCCTCCTTGAATTACATCAGATTCTGAGATGCTCACCATGCTTTGTTAGATGCCCAAATGCCTGAACAATTTGACTCTGTTACAGCTTCGACAGGAGCAGTGTTGTGTGATGAATGGGGTGAGGCGCTAACCTTTTGAAGTAATAAAACAAAGAAAAGTAGGCTGATGCATGGCCGTGTGCCAGAGTTTTAGCAGAGGGGGGCTGAGTTGTGGGGGGAAGAAAAGCACATGATTGCTAACGGGAGGCTTTGATCACGCTCCCAAACAAACGGCCAGATAAAAAGGGTAATCAACACCTTTGGCCACAAGTCCAAATTTGCTCCTGCCAGTGTCTATAAATTACCCGCCATTAAAGACAAACATTTGGCATACATTTGGCATTGTTACACCACTGCTCATGGCCCAGGCAGTGACATGTGGAGGGCGTAGCCTATGCTGAGAGTTTTCAGTTACGCAGGCAGGCAGGGACAGCAAGTGGGGGGACGGGGGGCAGTTTCTAGCTTCTCAACCTTGCAGCTGAGAGTTGGTTAGGATCAGTGGGCGCCAAAGAGCGAGCAAGATGAAGACCATGGCTGAATAGAGTGGGGGGTTTACACCTTAGTCTCTGAGTCATGACCTTTGTTCTCGTCAATGTGGTTTATGTTTCCCTGTGCACAGTCTCTCAGGCATGCTGCTCCTGCCAAACGAGGGAATCCCTCAGGCTGAATATCGCACATGGATCTTTCTTTTTGCGGCTACGCAGTTTACAATTGTCCCACTGTCTTCATAACAAATTATTATACGGATTATATGTTAGCATGAGAGGTATAACTGTTTAACCTAAAGTTTTTGCAGAGCAGCTAATACTATTGTGCCTTGAGACACAACGGATGCACATGTTTGGGTTTTATTCTGTTTATGTCATGCCAATTATTACAATAACTAGTCCTAAAACACACATGAGGTGCCAGAGACACAACACAATGACAGCTCATGCTTCAGACTGCTCTGAACACTCAGTTTCACAGAGTCTTTTCTACTCTTTGATCTGTAAGCTGTCATAGAGAGAGGATAGTGCTAATATGTTCATCAAAGACCCCACCCACCCCTCTCATGAACAATTTCTTGTTCATGAGGGGCAGCCAATCAGAAAAAATGCCATCAAGAGGAAGGAGTTACATGGGGTGAACAGAGAGCTGGAGCCTAGTCTGTAACCCTTTGCAGGTGACCAGTCCATCACAGTCAGTGTATTATTTGTTATTTAATTGGATTAAAAATGCTCTAAAATGCTCCCATTTAAAGAGTGACTCAGTGTAAATTTGGAGTTTTCATGGGCAGGGAAAGAGAAACTCACATGTTTGCTAGTAGACTATGGTGTTTGTCCTGTTTGACACTTTGTGAGTTGTAAAACAAATCCTATTAGTTACAAAGCTATAACACTGTAAAAAATACAGCTTGGGGTTGTATAGTGATACACTGGCTGGCATTGATCATCTGAGAGCACGAAGGTCCCTGGTTTGAACCTGCCAGCTATCTGGAGCCTTTCTTTGTGGATGTTATATGCTCTCCCCGGGCCTCTCACCCTATGACAGCTGCCATATGCTCCAGACCCCCGTAACTCTGAATCGGATAAGTGGTTAGGAAAAGTATATATTAATATACTTCTTTTTTCCCCTTCATGTTTTACATTGAAATTAAAAAACAGAAACTAGAAGATCCTTTCAAGTGTTTTACATGCATTGTGACATTAAAGTTCTACATGCTCTCCACCGAGGAACACCAAATAGCTGAAAATTTTATGAGTGTGAGGGTTAAAAATGTACCTCATCATCACCCTCAACAAGTTACCGGTTACCTGGTGGATGTTAGGCTCTTCAGTGCTTGCATATCTTTAAATTCTTTGAAGAGTAAAGAGAGTAAAGAGGCAAGAAAGTAGTACATACAATAAATACCTTTTAAAGCGTTGGTGGTTTACTGTTTGATGCTTGCATGAACCTGTCGTGACTTCAGTGCTTTCGAGATTATATAATTGACCTTTGTCAGGTGTGTATCAGCATACAGTAAATCACAGCACTCTACTTGAACCTTTGCAAATATTAAGCAGAGCCATGTGTGAATGTAGCCGTGTAACAGTGGTTGCAGTAGGGTTGAGCTAATGGGTAGAGCTGTAGGAAAGCTTGGTATGAGATGAGTGTGTGGTACAAACAGGAAACATCCACCAAACTCTTAATTGAAAGTTTGTTTAGCTCCTCATCTCCGCTGCTTCAACTTGTCATCTTCAGCAGTTCCTGTGCAAATTTAATGTCGAAACCTAAAGCAGAGGAAATGCTCTCAGCGTGCAATCTTCTGATGATTAAGCTCAATTATCAATGCCCACAATAGAAGCCCAAACAAACAAATTTAAAGATATTTATGTGTGTTCACAGTAAACAAATGAACCCTGGCCACAGGCCATAATTGGCTTTAGGAATGTGACAAGCGTTAATGGTGCTCAGCTTCCTTGTTGTATCATCCTTTGATTATTTTGGTGGATGAAGAAGAACAATCTGCTTTTTCTTTGTGCCGACCTTTATTGTCTTTTGTGATGATGGGAAACAGAATTGGAACAGAATTGAATGGAATCTGATACATGCTATATGTGATGCCGAAATGATTTATGCAGTATACATTTCGGAAAATATTACTGATGTGGATGGACACTGGTGTTTTCCTGCTCCCATGACCAATTTTAAACATAATGCCTCTATTGTTGCCTTGTGTAAATTTGAGTGCCTGCCTTTAAGCCTGTTGTTTTCTCATGGGCCTTGAATGACACAAAAGTCATTGTTTTTGTGTTGCGACATTACTGTGAACAGGCTCATCTGGTACAGAGTTTATAGTTTACAGGGGGGAAAAAAATTCCCACTCTCAGGCACTCATCGATATGTCACGACAAGAGAAAGCAAAGTGTTGCTCGAGTATGTTCCAGCTGATTTCTGTGTTTAAATCCAAGCCCTAATGTTTGGGTTAGAGATTGTAATTTTGTAATGACTGTTTACATAGCTTTAGGCCTGGCACGGAGACAGTGAGAACAAGCTGGGAACACCTCACGCACTGCCCTTTAGCTGGAAGGGTCAGCATACACATCCATATATACATTTAAATGCTTTGAGTGTTTGGGCTGATGTTGTAAATTTGTTACCACTGCTATATTACATTACATATATTTGGATGAAGTAGTGTGGTCTGTTTGGGGATTTTCCTCCATGCCACAGTAATAAACATGCTGTGGAAAAAAGTCCCAGTCTCAGGACACTTACACTGATAGCATCTCACACCGAGAACTGCAGTCTCAGCAAAGGTTCATATTTTGTTTGTTGTGGATAAATTGGGGTTTTGTAGATAGAAGAAAGTGCATAGGTGAATGAGGCTTGCAGTAAGAATGTCGTACAAGTGATCAAGTAATGTAGAAAAGCTTTATCTAAGTATAAACTTGACCTGCCTAACCATTTATACACTTATACACTGATAGATTCAAAGTGTACCTGATTCAACATGCAGACTAGAGGAGCTGGGAACAGAACCACCAACCTTCCAATTGGTAAATAACCTGCCTACCTTCTGAGCCACCGTTGCTCCATCTTTGAAATAATCTGTATGAATCCAGTTGGGTCTAGTATGCAGTGCAGGGTTCAAAAAATGTTGTGACAGGGTTACTGAGAATGTCTGACAGAACATCTGATCTGCAAGGTTTTTGAAATTGGAAATTTCCTCTTATCTGCTCTTTTGTGCAAGGACGAACGGGATGAGCACTACCACAGACCTACAAAACGACCTCCAGCAGGCCACCAAACAATCAGAAACAGACTTCATAACGGTGGCCTGAGGGGCTGACGTACTGTGCTCACTGTCCAGCACTGTGGAGCTCTATCTGCATTTACCAAAGAATAACAGAATTGGCAGGTCCACTACTGGGGCACTGTGCTTTTAACAAGTGAGATTGTGATCACCCGGAGAAAGGCTCCAATGAACGTTATGTATACTGTCTTTGACATTGTTTGGCATGACCGGTTTGGTGGTGGGTCTTGGGAAGCACAACCATGGAGGGACGCGCAGGCCTCTACAGGCTAGGCCAGGGTACCCTGACTGCCATTCAGTATCAGTCCAATCCTTGGACCTATTGTCAGACCCTACGCTGGTGCAGTGTGTCCCAGGTAGTATTGAAGTAGTCACTCAAGGAAAGTAGTGTGTTACATTTTAACTTGTTATTTTTCTTAAACGTAATGCAGTACATTACTTATTAATTCTGGGGGAAGTAATTTGTTACAATACTTTCTCATTACTCTGTAAAATGACCTCAGACGCACTGTCACACAAATACTAGTTAACAATAAAACCTATAAGGCTCCAGTCCCACAAACTAAAACAAATCTCTATCCTAATGAGGACACACATACGATCTTTCTTTTAGTTTTTACGTATGAACATGTATGAAAGCTGACGAATCAAAAATGAAAACAAGCCCAAAGAGACTTTAAAGTGATCTGCACAGTGGCTCCACTTAAAAAAAAAAATGAACAAGCAGAAACTGAAGCTTCAACCGTGACTGCTTGTCACTGCTTTTTTTACATGTTGAAAATCAGGCTTTGGCTGTTGGGCTGGGGTTGACATGCATTAAGCTTTAAAATCACTCTGGGTTCTTGGCTAGCTTTGTGCTAAGAGTCTGTTAGCAATATAATGTGCCTGTTTCTGTCTTGGATGCAATTTCCGCTTTGCCATTGCAGTCTTGTCCTTTTGTGGAATAAAAATAAAAGCGATGTCCATATCTATACTTATCAACAGCTGTATTTCTGTCCACCATTTTCACCACCATTTTGCTCCTCCTGCACACAAACTGAAATCAGCTGATGGTAGCACAAGTGCGCAAAAAGAAAAAAGCACTTTCGTTTGATTTTTTTTTTGCCTTTCTGGCACACAGATACCTGAAGACTCTTTGTAGCACATGCAACAACATCCCTAGGAAATTATACCACTGACTGGCTCCCACGGTCACCAGACCTAATTCCAATCAGATCATGTTTGGAACATCATGTTTTGGTCCATCTGATGTCACTATTTTGCACATCAGACTTTCCAGGAGCTCAGTGAGCCAGATCTCTAGTCCAGATCTGGGTGGAGATCCCCCAGGACACCATCTACGCTCTTATTAGGAGAATGCCCTGATGTTGTCAGCCATCCATACAGGCACACGGGAGTCAAATGAAGTAATGCATATAATTGCTGCAATGTAATTTCTTCAAAATGGACTAGTTGCATCATTTTTTCATTTGGATTTTCGGGGTTTCTTTGAATTCCTCTGTAAGTCAATAATTTTCATTTCCACTGAACAATGTAGCCTTATCCAGTCAATATCAATAATGACGTCCAGCATGATTTTTTTTTTTGTGCCTATTGAGATCTAATGTGTTTTCAAAATGTTCCTTCAGTTTTCTTGAGCAGTGTATTTATCTTCTAAGAGATGACATTTCAGACACTACAAAGTCTTCATTAGGATACTAGAAGGGTGTCACATGTTTGTCAACCAGGAGATGCGGATTACGTCCCGTTTTGATTCTGTTTCATACTTTTTTTTTTGCTTTTTTCTCACTTTTTGCTTTTGTTTTCACTCAGTGAAGGCAGTGAAATGTGACTGTGGTTTGGGTTAAAATATTACAGCTGCAACCATGCATGTCTAACTAATACCATAACTCTGTGTGTCAAGGTCCCCTTGCCAAAGTACACCTTAGCATATCTGTGAGATGACAGTGGCTTTAACGAAATGGCACTATGACAGTCTGAGAATGGGAACAGGCTGAGATTTGCTGTAGTTTAAGTCCAAGTACACGGGGATGAGCAGACTCATAGCTCTGACAAGGATGCTTTGTGGATGCTGAAAAAATAGATGAAAGCCAAATAGGTTAATAGATGCTTAATTTCTGACAGTGTTATGTGGAAAACAATGCAAGAATGTTTTCTTGCATTGTGGAATTTCTCCATTGTTGGAAAAGCGCCTTAAACCAAACGAACTATATGTTATCTTGAATTTCAAACAATAAGATGTTGTATTTAAGTTTGGCTCAATTCCAAGATTAGAAACTCAACCCAAGTTGTGGCAATCAGGGAGAAAAAAATATAGTTTTAAGTTACGTACATAAAAACTTTTTTTACATGTTTCCCCCCTGTAAAGTTCTTTTTGCTTGTCTCCAAAACATATGGTCAGGATTCGAGCTCAGGTTGGGGTCACAGATGATGACTTAAACCTCAGAGGGTTCGTGAGAAAGAAAGTCTTTAAGATGAACACCTCTTTAAACTAAAAGGCTGCTACCAGTTTCGTAAGAATCTAAAATAGCCAAAGCATTTTGGTACACAAGAGCAGACATTGTGTTCACTTGAAGTGAATATATAGAAAAATTTGTACAAATGTTTCAGAAAAGAATTCTGAATTTGTTTTAAGGAATCAGATTTTTCTAGAATCTTAAATCACGCATGTATCATCATCTAATAGCAGTGTGGATCATCCAAAGCTACCTTCAAGCCAACACTAGTCAAGCCTCTGATGACAGACGCTGCTGTGTGCTGGGCATAACCTCACATTAAAGCTAATCCTTAAATGTTATTTTATGAGATTACACTTTTCAAGGAACCTGCCATACAGTCCTCACTGTGCTACATCACCTTTCAAGAAATGAATAAACAATCTATGCGTTTTATCTCTTGCTGCCTCTATTAGCTGTTTATTTTAAGTGCAGGAGGTAGCTTACAATAGTTGTTTTGTTAGACATCGCCAGTGTGACTGCATTTAGAAAAGAGATGATTGTGTCTCACGTTTCCTTCAGTGGAAAAAAGGCGATCCTTAACATGACCTCATTTACAACGTGTCGTAACAAGACTGGAAAAAATAATTTAGGCCTTACTTCTGATGTCAACAAATGAGTCAGTTCATCATTTTTTATTCTAAACCAGTTTTGAGCAGGGAGATTTTGAAGAGAGCTGATTTATCATTTGTTCATTTCAGGTGTGAGTTACTCTTGTATTAGATTGAAAAAAAAAAGTCATATGACAGAAAATGAGTTCGTTCACAAACGCACGATCGCTGGTATGATGCCTCCTCAGGTCCTCACATACATCTATATGCCTGACGCGTCACATTCACTCTGTGTTTATCAGTTATATTTGTCGCTCATTCATTGATCAGCGTCACCGATCTTATTTTTTTTCCCATGTATATATTAGTGCTGTCAGCATTAATTTCATTAAAATGACATTAACGCCATAACCGCATTAACACGGCAAATCTCCGTTAGCGAGTTAACACGGCGCTAACGCATTAACAAGGTAACTGTGCTAACAGGTTAGCACCATGCAGCCCCACGCATGGGGCAATCCATGTTAAGTCGCTAATGGAGATTTACCACGTTGATGCGGTTATGGTGTTAACGTCATTTTAACAAGATTAACGCTGACAGCACTAGTAAATATCCATCTATTCATCCATGTTTTTTTAGTTTTTATTTTATTAGTACATAAACCCAACCAGTGAGTGAAACTGAAAGTAAAAAAGCAAGAAAGGAGCCAAACATAAATTTCTCAGTGGGATGCAAACCACAGTCTTCCTGAAAAACCTCTGGGTTATCCAGCTAAAACCCTCCAACCTCAAAATTGCACTGGGGTATCTCTCGGTTGAGATAATTGAAAGAGGAGATACTTTCCGCAAGAGCTGTGATTCTTAGGGGTACATCAGTTGCCTTGGGACACAGGTGTCGAACTCCAGGCCTCAAGGGCCGGTGTCTTGCAGATTTTAGATGTATCCTTGATCCAACACAGCTGATTTAAATGGCTAAATGACCTCCCAAACATGTCTTGGTGTTCTCCAGAGGCCTGGTAATGAACTAATAATTTGATTCAGGTGTGTTGGTCCAGGGTGAGCTCTAAAACCTGCAGGACACCGGCCCTTGAGGCCTGGAGTTCGACACCCCTGCCTTGGGAGAAGGCAGGCTGAAGTCAGTGAACAAAAGTCTGCAGAGTATAGTAAAAACCACAAAGCAAAATGACTGATTACAGACTTATGCTGAAAAACCTGTACTGATCTGTGGCTGTTTTTAGGTAAGTAATGCCACCTAAATCCCTTGCAAAGACATGGATATCTTCTCTAAATGCGCCACTGCATTTCTGAGGAACACTTTCATGATGTAGGCTGAATCAGCGAAAGCAAAACAGACATTTCATTGTTCAAAGGTCTGATATGTTTTTACTTTCTGGGCAGTGATGCAACAAAGCTGCAAGGATGACTTAGCAAAAGAAGAGGAAAAGAACTCGCAAGGGAAAAGTAGTTTGCCTGACCTTTCTCACGCTGCGCCGCCGTCACCTCATAATTTCCCATATCATCGAAAAGTACCATGAAACAGTTTATCATACCTCTCACTGGGAGTCCTCGGTTTTCATCGTCCCCTCAGGAGGGATCACAAACCACAACCCAGTCTTGGTGCAGGTGTGCGACCAAATGATTCCCCCATACTTTCCCCAATATATGTCTGTCTCTAGCCCTTCCTCACTGGTTCCCCATGGAAAAGATTTGTAACTGTCCATTATTCAGCGAGGCCGCAGGGTCCTGCCTGCTGATCTCTCCAAGGCCAAGGATATTTATTTAACATTCACCAGTATTGTTCCTGCCATATGTTAGCTTGAACTCCAAACCTGACCTGATAGTTCATTAAATTTTTTGTTTCCTTCTGAAAATATTTCTGCAAAGTGTGATGGGAAAAACCCTCAAGCTCTAACGTAACGTTAACGTTATGAGCTCAGTTGTTCACAGACAAAAACAGCCACACCAGTCATTTGTTCAAACACCTAATGAGCGACAGCGTGTTGACGCTTCCCTGAAAACAACCTCTGACTGTCATAATGGTAATTACTGTCCTCCTGAAGGCAGAAATTACATGACATCACACGCAGCAGTCAGTGCGGTCTGTCAGCAAAGTGTTTGACTTTTATACAGACCGAGGCATGTGTTCAACAGTCAATGCTTCTTTTTTTTTTTTACATTAAAGTAATTTTTTCTAACATTTACTAACCGTGTTTTCTGACCTGACAGAAACTTTACCTTAACCTGCAGAAAACACGCTTAGTAGAGGTAACAAATAACCCAAGCAAACGCTCATCTGTGGCCATGTTCAGTATGCTGGGGCTCTTTTATAGTTAGTTGTGTACGAGAGAACTGTGTCTCTTTATTTTAGTAAAAATAAACATAACATTACATTACCATTCAAAATTATGTAAGTATATTAGTTACAATGAGGAGGACTGTATTTTCTGGTAAAAGTTGTTTTCTGTTGCTACATGTGCTAAATTTAGTAGATGTGACAGGTGGCTTGTGAGACGATCCCTTTTTTCCTCACACTTGTTTTAGAAGAAAAGACGTGTGTGGCATTCTGCTTCACGCGAAGAACACCCATCAAACTGTCAGTGAATGATTTGCTTTGCTTTGGGTTTCAGATATTTTTCATAGTCGCTTTGAGTTCTGTGAAACTGCAGTTTCATGGCTGTTTCTGCAAAGACTAGCCTCAGGAGTCTTAGGTCTCTACAATGATAAACTTTAAACACTGTAAACATGCAAGCCTAGCAGTACTAAGACTCCAACTCTTCAAACCTTTAACTTGCTATAGGTCAATAGCTTATTGTGAAAGTCCTTGCTAAGCCAGCCCTTGGTGTCATGGTTCCTTACCTGATAGGCTCCCAGGTCGCTCTCTGTGAAATTTGCTCGATCCAGCTGGATCCTGTAGCAGGGGGAGAGCTTTTCATGTTTCACCAAGCTCATTTAGGTTGAAGAGCAAAGAAAAAAAAAGGACTAATCTTCCTTTTGTGGGCCACTTGTAGTACATATAGTATTGACTGATATTGTTTGAGGAGGCTTTGGTTAAAGTAAAAGGTTCATGTGAAAAACTAAAGGTCTGTTGCTAAAGTGTAATCTCAAATTAATTGATTATTGTGGTTTATCTTTGATTTCTATGTTTGTGTCCACTCGCCTGTACTGAATGGTGGGTGTTTTTGTTTCTTATGTTATATTTTTTGTACGTCTTGCCCTCTAGGCTAGATCTCTCCAATTAGACATTTTAGCTGGATAAATAAAGGACAGATATATATAATACAAAAAAGAGTCTTTGAGTCATTTTTTTCCAAGGAAAAACAATGAGACCTTAAGCCATTGCTAAATAATTGGTGTACTGGTAATTTGATGTCAAAGATGTGTTCTCTGACCTTAATTTCCCTCTGGACAGATGCCAGGAGCACAAATTCCCCCTTTCTTGGGTATTTCCATACACACTGGTAAAATGGCCTTTAGTCAGTCCTGAAATGTTGGGAGGAACTTTGCAGACTAAAATTTCTGCTTCACTGGAAAGTTTTTGGTTTTCGTTAGCTCAAGAAAAGGATAAGAGAGCCCAAAGTCACGGCTTCCAAAATACCTCGTGATGGATTTGTTCAACTTCAGATGGGCATCGTGGTCCACTGACACACAGACAGCCTTTCCTTGTGAAGCACTCAAAGATCACTTAACAGCCCTCACATGTCATTCATGTGCACAGAGAACTAACAGCCATCGATTAGTGGATTCAGGTGCACTAATTCAAGCATAGAACAATGTGGGTACTTGAGGAATAATAGCTGCTGATCTTCAAAGTAGCTCAGCAGTTTGATTTCTCAGTGTGTACTTTGTTTGTGTCACAACACAGGGAGGCGTTCTGGGCAAAGTGAAGACTCCCAGCTGGATCTGGCGACCCATAGAACCAACATAAAACCCGTAAGAAGGGGATGAAAGAGGGGTTTAATCCCTCCTATTCAATGTGCGTTGACAGCACACATCGAGGGTCTAAAGTGTGTGTTCGATGAGGGTAATGGGGGTAGGTTATTATCTAGCCGTCAACCTGGGTAGTTCTTCATACACAAATATTGTCCAGACACTTCAGAGCTCAGTGTTTGGATCAGGATGTAGAGGATATGGCTATAAAAGGCTGGTGTAACTCAGGGGCTGGAGGTTCAATTCACTGATCTATATAGATTCTTGAAATTGTAACATTAAAATTTGAAAGATTCAAGCTGAGATTCTAACTCCGCTGAAAATTCCTTCCACACTGTGCATGAATTAAGTCTCGGTTCCATGAGGAGCCCTGCAGCTGGATCCATTTGTGATGTTTCCAAAAGAACTTCAAGATGATGACTCCCTATTTTTCTTACTTATGTTTCATTGTGTTTGTCAAGTTTGGGCCAGTCTTGCTATGGTAAATAATCCTTCCAAAAATCCCTGGATCCAAATACAGATATGGATCTGGACAGACTCCGAAAGAAAGTCCTCCCCGTCCTTCACACATAGAAACAAGATATTAAAACTTAAAAAAATAAATCAATAATTAAAAATTAAGACAGGAAAACAAGATTTTTTGTTCTTTCTTAGTATGGGTTTGCCATCTCTTTGTGGTCTTTTTTAAATCAAGTTTTTTGTTTTTCCCAATGTGGCAATTTCCTGTGTCTTTCTTGACAGTTTGTGTTTCTTTGTGGTCATTTTGCATCTCTCTTTGATTGTCTTGCCTCTGAATGCGGTCATTTTTCATTTGTTTGGTGATTCTGAATTTCTATACAGCCCTTCAGTACCTTCATGTAGTTTTTTTGTCTTATTGTGGTTGTTTTGTGTCCATTTAGTCTTCCTTCCCATCCACTACCTATCACTGGGAATCCTGTGGGAGGAAACTGTGGGGAGAATGATATTTTTATCATGTCTTTGCTCTCCATTGGAGTTCTCTACTCTTTAGTATATCACTGGTATGAATTTACATATATCTTGTCAAATCTGACAACACAGATTTCAACAAATATGAAAAGAGATCGCTGAATGAAATACAAACCCACCTATTTTCAGTGTGCCACATCGCTTTGTGATCCTCAGGGGAGATGAGTTGCTCTAAATATTAGCCGTATTGTTTGGCATATCGTGTCACAGTTGACTGCTCATCCACCCCTTTCAGGCTTAAAAAAAAAAAAAAGCTCTGATGTTTTTCAAGCTATCACTGCCTCGTCAGCCAATGATCCCACCTTTCATTTGAAAGCATGGAAACCTCAGCAAACACGATGCTGAGCGTTCAGGCTTGATTGATGACTTGCTCTTATTGATACAGTCCCTTACATGTGGTTTGGCCATTGTAGCACATGTGGTTAACCAATAAAGAACAGATCTAGGTTAGATGCAAAGAGAACATGTAGATTATAGGCTTTGGTTGCTGTTCTAATTCAGCTCACTACATTGTCATTGGCTGGTGAAATGACTCCAAATGACAGTTATATTTTTCAACCTGTCATTATTGTATACCAGAGGTTTTCTGTCATCCTTCATGTTTCCAATAGCAGAAGCGGAGTGAGTTTTCTCATGGAATACAGCAGCTGAAAATAAACAGTTGGTTTTGTGAGAGGACAGTTTTTGTTTCAGTAGCCATAATCGACACTCTTGCTGCTAATTATAAATCCTGCAGACATTTCAACTTGTCTTAACAGAAGAAGTACAGGTGTACTTTATAGCATTACATGCATTCCACCTTAAGGGTTGTCAGGATGCTATTCGTTGGAACATCAAATAGAACTGAGTCATTGCTAATGTTATTATTATCACCTTTGCTATGGCAAGTCAAACTCTTGCAGCACACATGGAAAATGTGCAAAAAGGTGCACCGGCGTGGTGAGCTCTGGGAATACAGCAGCGTTGCTACAAGAAGTCATTCAGGACAAGAAAAAAGCCAAAAACTTACAAAAGGTTTAGGCCCATGTTTAGATTCCTATCCATCATGCAATACCATCAGGGAGGTGATCCGTCCCCACTTCATTTTGCAACATGACAGTGAGCCCAAACATGCAACCAGAGTCATTAAGAGCTGTCTTCAGGCACAGGAAAAACACAAGTATCTCGCAAAACATGGTCACACAGACACGCAAATAGTGATTTGACTTGTGTGATGTAACTCATAAATAAGAAACTTTCATCACATGATTTGTGACAACAACCCGGTGTTTCCCACAGAATACGACTGGATTTGTTGTGGTGGCGGGGAAGGGAGCTCGCATGAATGTGTGTGAGAAAAAAGCCCCTTTCACACTTTCTTGAATGAATTGATAAATCTCTTCCTTCTGCTCCCTTTAGGGGTCACCACAGCAAATCGTCTGCCTCCATCTCACCTTACGCTTTATATACTTGTATACTGTACTCTGTCACGCCAACCGTGTACATGTCCTCTTTCACTACATCCATGAATCTTAATATTGTGTGACAACAAACACAGTTTTCATGTCAGACTATAAACAATATGATTGTGTTTGATTTGACACAGGCCAGTCATCATCCTCACCAGTCTTTGAGTCAGGTCTCTGAGGGAGAGGAACATTTGACTGAACTGAAAAGACTGTATTGTATTCACACAGTTTACTTAAATGTTGAGAGTTTTCATCTTTTTGGCGTTAACAAGAAAAAGCTTAATGCAACAAAAAGAGTGAAAAAGCTCTCAAACTGAGGCAGTTCGGACTGAATAACCTTTTAGTTTCTGACGTCACTGTCCAGCCAGTGTTCCTATTAGTCATTTTTTGTTTGGACAGGCAGTTATTTACCTCATGAAAAACACCCAGACTAGACTGAAACATCTCTGAACATAATTTTGAGTCAGTGAGGAAGTTGTAGCAATTGACAGGCGCAGCTAAACATGCTGCTGCAGTTTTTTTGTTTCTGTAAGTCTGGCACAACAAGATGATGTCTCCATCCAGCCACTCAGTTCTAACTGAATGATTTTGCAGAAAGAGAGTTAACAATGAAAACGTCTGGAACACAACACACTTTCATGAAGCAAATGTACTAGTGCCAAAGCTGTTGTTCTCTTAATGTCCACTTGAAGCTGTCCAACTTTACATCAGAAATAAACATGTTTACAGCTTATCATAAAAAACTATTTCGTTCTCTTTATCTAATTTTACCTTCATAACAACTGTGCAAAACTTGATTTTTTTGAAACTGTTTAAATTGTATTAAGGCATTATTGCATTATTCAGTTGAATTCAATTTTATTTATATAGCACCAATCATGACTACAGCTGCCTTAGTGCTCTTTATATTATAAGATAAAAGACTACAATATTAGAACGAAGCACCAACAATCAGGCAAACCATATGAACAAGTACTTGGTGACAGTGGGAAGGAACAACTCATTTTTAACAGGAAGAAACCTCCTGCAGAACAAAGATCAGAGAGGGTCAGCCATCCATCTTGACCAGTTGGGGGTGAGGGGAGGGAGAAGAGACCAGAGAGGGACAGGGCAAAAGACAAAAGAGCTTATGAATGCAGTCCAGTGAAGATACCATAAATGGAAGCAGGTACAAACTGCCATTAAACAGTGAGTCAGATCAGAAAACCTTACAGTCCCGACTCTGCAGAGTGCTGCTTCAGACTGTTCTTGACTCATTGTTGATATTAGTGCTCTTGTCTAAGCCATCTGCAATAGCTGTCTGGATGCTTGAGGATTTTCAACATGCAAACACCCACACTTTAAGCTCTGAGGTTATCACGAAAAATTAATGATTTAAGAAGCTGAACTTTCAGATATTTAGAACAGATATTTAGAAAACCTCTGATTCTCAGCACCTATTAATGCTGACCTGATTTTGAATATTTGTGCTGTAAATCAGGTCCTCAGCACGGTTTGATTTATTTATTGATGACATATTAACTGCATGCTCATGTGTCAACAATACTGTTTGCTAGGTAACAATTGCAGCGGCATGTTTAACAGAAGAAACATGTTGTGTTGAGGTAGTCAGGGAAAATATCTGGTCATATTTGCTCATTTTTTATTGACATTCAGGTTGGGATCCAGTTATTTGCTGCTTTTGGTTGTAGGGATGGGCGGCAACCATGTTCCCTGTGTGTATGTGAGTGTGTGCGTGCATCTGAGCATGTGTTTGAACCTGATGCATTACTGACAGGAGCGGGCCTTGCTGCAGCAGCGCGCTATTGTTTTCGTTGGCAGAGATTAGCGGCCCCCGGGGGCCCGTGCCACAAAGAGAGCTCTGTTACCCACTAGAGTGCTTTATTGTGCCCCAAATTACCCCTGTGGAGAGGGTAAAAAACAGCATGGCAAATATCAAGCATGCATAATGTCACTGAGCAAAATGACAGCTGCCTGGTCCAAAAATTCCTCGCTGTAGGCTTTACCCGTGCTGCTTGAAGAGATGTGTCAGCTTGATCGTAGAAACACTCACAAACTCGTAAATTTAACTAATTAAAATCCATGGATAAGATTTTTTTTCTCATCAGAGCTTCCTGCAGTGTTTCCACCTTGTGTTTAATGCCACCCTTTTTTATCACATCAAACTGAAGAAACCACATGGTTTTGTGCAGCTTTTCTCCCTCTTAAAAGCTTGTTGTTGTTTCTTTTTCTTCATCTAAAGCATGGATACAACTTCACATCCTCAAAGTCCTCTAAGACAGCTCAAACCTCTCAAAAAGACAAATGGGGTCATGTCGACAAAGAGCAATAATCTTCTTTGCTCCGCGGCCTACAAACAGGCCTGTCAATTGGATTCATTCTCAGCATCCAAGGGGACTGGTTTTTTAAAGTGTCAAGATCAAAAGGCTTGACTGACAAAGCACGCTTTTTATTATTGCAGTGGAAGCCCATAAGCTTTTAATGTTGAAAATTACAGTAATTAAGTACATGCTGAACAAGCCTTGGATCTTGAGGGAGGCTTTGAGGAGCAAACCACAAATAAAAAAAAAAACAAGCCCATAGCTGAGATAAAGAGGGTTGTATGTAAATATGAGCCCTTTGTACTGGTACGCAGTGCAGAGTCTCGCCTGCGGTGGCTCTTATCATCCCGAGCAGCATGGGATTCATCAAATTTAACGTGCCTTCATGGTGTCTTTGGTTTCAGAGGAAGGAAGATCCAAAAAAGAAAAAGAAATTGTAATAAATTAGTCAGTGGATGAAAAAAGTTAACAAAGAAGGTGAGACATAAAAGCAGCATGATTTTTTAAAAAAACTTTCCTGTTTGATTAGTCATCACGGAATAATCTGACTGACTTTGCTGGCAATAAATAAACAAGTCAGAGAAAAGATTTTCCCAGCGGTGATCTGGAATCATGTCAAGGCCACATAGGGTCTACAGCATGTGACGGTTTGTTCCTCCCTGTCACTCATTGGGATGAGCTAGCTGAAGCTCATTCATAAGGCATCCAGAAAGGGATCAGAGGAGACACAAACACAGAGTTAAATAATGCTTCATCTGAGAGGAAACCACTTAATTACTTTTTAAATACTTTGGATTTATTCTCTACTTTTTAGAGACAGTAAGAAAAGCACTTCCATAATAGAAAAGATGCTTTGTGGTAGATTTAGCTGCTATTCTGTCTGCAAACTCTGGGTAGAGGCTATATGAAAGATGGGTCCAAGCAGCATATATTCTACATTTTAATGCTTCACTGTCAACATATTCATAGCTACCAAGTTGGGTTTACTCATTGTTTAATCATCAGCTAATGCAATCTAGCAAGTTGCTTCCATGGATTCTATTGGTGCATCACACATAACCATACACAAAGTAAACATCCAAATAAAATAAAATTCTGGAATTTCCCTCACCAAAACTGCAACTCCGACTTCTTGAATGGTCTGTTAGTACAATTAACTGCAAGGGGAATGACTCGTGGCTATACTCACTCCATTGAGTGAGTGAGTTTTGTCTTCATATTTCAGAGACTGGTTTCCTTGGCTTGTTGACACACACCAAATAGGCTATAAAATACAAACCCACATGACAGGATACAAAAAGAAAACTATATTTGAAGCTAGATGATAAACCAGTACTGATCATAACCCTGACATTTAAATATTCTAAATTTATATTTGGTAAAAATGCTCTCATGATAATTTTATGAATAATACTCAGTTATGGACCCATTTTGCAGTTTCCCGTCTTTCAATAGCTCCTTTACTGCAGCAGCAGCAACTTACCTCTACACTTCACCAAAGCAGCGTGAAGTGACTCCTTTTTCTTTTCTTTTTTTAAAATGTTTTGAATCATGGAAGCACATACCAAAATCTATGCATGTTGTCCAACACCTGGGTAGTCTTTTGGAGTCCTCAAAAGGCCGGGCTTCCTTTTTGAATTAGACATTCATAGTGGGCAGGTGACCTTGAACATAATCTGTTTGAGCAAAATAGCTAGTTTTTAATTTTTTACAGATAAAACAAAAGTTTGAGTGTAAAATTCTCAAACTGAAACATTTTGTATTTGTTAAATGGTAAATGGCCTGCATTTGTATAGCGCTTTACTCAGTCCCTAAGGACCCCAAAGCGCTTTACACTACATTCAGTCAGTTAAGAATATTCTAGCTGTGACACTGTTATAGTTCTTGAGTCACTCTGTTGAGAGAAAGAAATTTAAATTCAGAAAACACTGAAGTTACAGTAATGTTGAACCTAAAAATCTCTAAAAAATCTCTAACAAGATATTTACAGTGAATAAATTTAACACCATATATCTATGATATACAGTTTGCGATATACATTTTTTCACCTAAAAAACTTCAGGCTGCATTCTAACAACAAAGGAATTTATTTAGTTTTCATTTTTAAGAACTTGTGCTTCATAATCTATGCTCAGCATTGCATTTAAAATCTTAATTTTCCCCTCTGAGTTGCTGTGAAACAGATGTAATTACCTTGAAATTACGTTAAGTGCAGCACTTGTGTAAACTTACTTAATTACCTTGAAATTACATTTCAAAATGAGCACTTGTAGTTTGTAGCCACCCTCCATGGCATAAAACAGCATTACTGTAAATACAATCAAATAGAGATAAAAGTTTTCTTTTTCTAGATGTGATAAAAGTTGATTATTGCAGCTTTTCAAGGGGAAAAGAATCACATGTGACGCTAAAAGAGAAACATGCTCTGTGTCGCGTAGCTTGCGGTGCAGTGTTGGTAGTTGCCCTTTGAGTGGCCAGCGCGGTGAAAGGCTGGTGGGCAGGGGTGACTCGGCCCTCTCCCTATTGTTCCCGTAGCTTGGTATTCCTCTCATAGCATGCCCCGGGCTCTAGAGGATGTGCTTTTTAAAGATCCCAGGCCCTCCTAATGGCCTCACTCAACTCTACAATACTTACTTTTTAACAAAGACACCCCTCGGACTGAATTTCTGCCTCTTTCACCTCTGAGCAGATGCAGTATTTATTTACAGAAATTACACAGCAATATAAATGACAAAGCTCCTCCCAGATTATATATTGTATTAGTTTTAATCAAATTCTTCAATTTCTCGCTATATTCCACTCTTCCCCTCTCCTTTCACCCTTCCTCTCTCAGGCCTCTCTCTTTCCTTTTTGCTGAGTGTCCCGCTCAGCTGGCCAGCACCTTTTCACTCTTTGCTGCAGGAATTGTCCCCTGCATGTCAAGTGTAGCCATTAGAAGGAAGGGTTTGGATGAGAGGTGCTTTTCAGGTCCCCGTCCCCCTCACCTTTGAATGGAGACAATAGAGCTGTTCTTTATGTCCAGATGACCACACACAAACACACATACACACACTGCCAGGAAAGTTTCTAGTGTCCTGCAGCAGCAAGGCCCCATACACTAAACTCACGTTTTAAGGAACGGGTAGATTACATAATAAAGGCACGATTGCTCTCGCTGTTGTGACGCACGCATCATCACTGTACTAGAAGTCAATTTCCTGATAGTGCTTACTGTAGTTCGAGCTTGGTTCAAATACAAAGGAAAACATAGTCAAGTTGAGAAACAAACAGAGAAATGGTGCTTTTCATGGAGACGATCCTCAAATTTGGCCTCAAATTTCTCTTCTTTTCAAAAACCTAAATAAACTACAAGCTGCCGAATTGCCTTTTACTTTAAAACATCAGAAAGAAGAATTTTTTGAGCTGGTCAGTATTTTCTGTAACTTACCAAACTAACAGTTGAAAAATGTCTGGATGATAAACATGACATTGTTAGGTTTTGTGAATGTGATTTAGGGTAAATAAGTACTTTATATGAGAAGATTAAAAAAGGAAGAACAATGAATCAATAATGGAATCAAGATCTTGTCCTTTGGAGACTGTAAAATGTTGGCCCATCTATCTACCCACCCCACCTCCATGCACAAACTTTCTGTGTGATGACCGTCTCCTCCAAGTAACTTGAACTTGGTTACGTGGAAGAATATACATGTTTCTTTCACCTTGCAAAATTTCAGAAAAAAAAGTAAGATGACATTTTGACAGCAATGCAAAAGCCTTTTGGGGAGGAAGCTGAGGAAACTTGTTGGAAAGCTGGTTGGTGACTTTGACATGAACAGTCTATTCGTATCTCTACACAGAGATCAGAGATTTCTTTTACTGTCACCACAGCCTAAACCACCACAAATGGTTCTTCCATTTATGACAATGAATGGTTAATTAATGGATTTTTTTTTTTTTAATAGAAAAAGACTTTAAGTGGATCAAGGAGGAGATGGTGCCAGATTCTCCGGATAACATCTCCGCTTTTTTCAGATGATCGGATTCTGTTGGCTTCATCCATTAATGACCTCCAACTCATACAAAGGGGGGTTTCAGCAGAGTGTGACACAGCTAGGATGAGAATTAGCACACAGAGCTGTGAGGCATGGTTTTCAGTTAGAAAAAGGGTGTTCCCTACTGCGGATTCTGGAGAATTTTCTGCCCTAAGTAGACAAGTATCTTTGGGTCTTGTTCATGAGTAGGAAAGCGTAGAGCAGGAGATTCACAGATATACTGGTGTAGCATCTACAGTGATGTACATAATGTACAAGTATTCTGAGGTGAAGAGAGAGCCAAGTGTGAAGGTGGACCTGCCAGCTTACCGGTTAATCTGCATTCCTACCCTTAATTACATCTACAAGCATCAGCCGTGACTGAAAGAATAGGACTGAGATAGGGTGAGGAGTTCCAGAATGGAATCAGAATAGATCTACTGCTAGTTCAGTTGGTTCAGACAACAGAATGTCTGTTGTCTCGCAGGTAAGGTATTTTGGCCATGTCAAAATAAAAAGAATCTCAGTGTCAAACCCAGGATATCCTGGAGAAATTACACACAGTTACACAGGCCCAGTGAACAATCATTCCGATCTGGTGCATTTAAATATGGTGCATTGAGCTCCTGTGTAACTGTCCATAAACAGTGATTTGTGAATGAGACCCTCACCTTGCCATAAAACCAGAATCCAGGTGCTTTGATGGAACGTAAGGGTTTGATGCCCTGTGAATGAGAATGAGCTATTAACCATTACTTTAGACACGAGTAACCTTGCAACATTCCTTTACATTCCTTTCACTCTTTCAAACTCTCACTTTTGTTTACACGCGCTTCTTCCTGCAAGAGAAATGATTATGACACTTCTGTTACACTTTCAGTGTCTATGCCTGTAACGATCTATCCCTTAATGCTGTCAGAAACTTCATGTTGTGTTGTGTTTATTTAACCTCTTAACACCAATCAGGTTGCAGATGACCTGTCTGGGGCTAGGGATAATGTTTGGGTGAGGGGCTCATTGTTAATGAATTTTTGGAAGAAAAAAAAATGGAAATGCTTTTAACAACAACAAAAAAGTTCCCATTAATGTATGTAGTTTATTTGAAAGGGAACATCTTAAGAAGATTAAGAGTTCTATAAAGTCAAACATATTTTAAGTTTCAAGTTTATCCAAAGCTTTCATTCAATGCGTTTTTTCAAGGTATAGCACTATATATCACTTGCATGTGACACGCCACTGTAAAAAGCCACCGGGATCAAGGCCAAGACATCGTGCTTGGCAATCTTAAGCCAAGCCCAGAAACTATGAGGAAGCTTCTGGCCAAGAAACCTAAAGCACACTCTCTGTAGGGACACAACACAAACTTGGCATTGACTGCATTCTCCAACAGCTCCTCCTTCACGGATGTCAGGACATGTTACTTTCTCACCTAACTTTTTACAAGAAGTGAAGACCTTGACAACCTTATCTAAACACTTAAGTGTCTGGCTTTAGAGAGAGTGACTTACAGGAAGTTTTAAAAAACTTGAAAACAACCTGTTGGGTGGGGTGGGCGGGTGGGAGTAGGGGTCACAGCACCATTCGGCAGCACCATCCTCCCCACCACAGGTTTGCATAAGCCCTGTAATGGTAATGCCCTGTACAGTCCTTCAGCCCCCATGCTTCCCTCCTTGAGTGACAAAGTCACTCATACCAGCGGATTAGTAAGCAGGGGCCCTCCACCTCTAAATGGTTGCCGATGATGTGCCCATGATGGACGTGGTGTGGCATGTAGCAGCTAGCTCTAGCTCTCTGTCCCACCATCTTCCCCTCCATCCATTCTTCACCTCTGCCCTCCTCCCCTACCTCGTCTCTCTTTCTTGAGTAGTACGGATCGGGTGGGAGGGTTCTCCTCCCCCCGTAACATGAAGAATGTCAAGATAATCTTCAGGTGGTTGGTACACACACCGCCTAATTTCCCAGGGCTGATTGCTGACCTCTTGGGCTAATACATCTGAGGCTAGAAAAACACAGCTCCCAAGGAAACATAATGCCACCCTTTAAAAATGTGCAGGCATTTTAATGCACCCTGCTGTGAAGGCACAAACAAGCCCTGCTGCTGACGTGGATTCCAGCTGCATATAAACACAGAGCTTAGGCTTTGCACTGTTAACCCTTCTCTTTGTCTTGGAGACCGTTTCACTTTGGAGCGTATAAACAGAAGCAAATAGAGGGACTGGTACAATTATCCCTATCAGATGGAGTACGCCTCCTAAACTACTGGCATGTACTGTAACACTAGGGCCATGTGTTTTTTCATTATATGCTGTTTCATGTCAGATAACTTTTGCTTCTCTGTTGCATTAATTTTTGACTTTTTTCATTCATGAGTTTTTCAGCTGGTGTAGCCCAGTTTGCTGAACTTAATTAATTTTTTTATTTTTATTAGTCCTTTATTTATCCAGGTAAAAAATCTCATTGAGATTAAAAGTCTCATTTTCAAGAGAGACCTGGCATCATGGCAACAAAAGTCAAAATACACATACCATATAAGTTAAGCGAAGTGAAAATTAAAGTGAAATTAAAATTCAAAATTTGTTCTACTGAAACTTAGTTTAACTTTAACTTACTGGAAGAGTTGATATTTTAACCCTCAGCAACAAAACTATTTTAGCAACTACAAGGGCCAAAAAGGTCATTTATGAACATATTATTTATTTTATTTTTTTTACACAGAACTCATATCTGTAGTGTTTTTTTTTCATATATATATGTAACACGTATCATTTCAACCAATTTATGCAATAAGGAATTAAAATTGGAACTGATAAAATGTCTTATTACAAACAAATTACAATCAAATCAAAGCCTATAAAGCTAAAAACACACCTATATTTCACACATCTTTTCATTAATCTTAAGCACACCAGTGGTAAAAGAAGATGTAGGACATAATTAGTTTGACAAACCTATGGCAGGAAAAACTTTCTGTGACTAAAAATTGAAATATTCACTGGAAAGTTAAATTATTTCAGATTTGGTGAAGGGGTAGTGACTCTGACAGAGTCCAAACGGGTTTTGTACCATGAAACAACTTCAGCATACTGAGGATATCCTCTCCTTATCTTGTTTCCCAGCCTTAACTGCATCAACAAGGATAAGACATCACAAAAAGCCGGTTAAAAATCTCATCAGTCTCTGGTGTTTCCATGAGCTATGAGAAAAAAATCATAGCATGAGCCGTAAACCTAACTCTCTATACTCTAATCTAAATATCCTCACTTTGGGATCCAAAATAACTCACAGCGATGTTAAAAAATGACATTAAGGCTTCATAATGGGGCATAAAATCCAATGAGTCACATAACAGTGCCTGTTTTATCAAATTAATTTTTAATCAGCCAAGACATGACATGTTGAACCACAGAGGTTTCATTCCTATCGATGAGTCGCAACTGCAGATTGACCCTAAGACCACAAAATGACTTGTTAAGAGTAAGACACCAAAAAAAATCTTTCCTAAATTTAAAGGGGTGGGTGATGGTTTAATTGATCTACTCCATCCTGTTTTCCTCCCCCAAGTTGAAGTATTTTGCATGAGTCAATGCTGCTTTATTGGACATTTTAGGAAGGATCATTTCTGACTGCCTGGGTGGTTAAAGTCTGGGTTTTCCCAACTTTACGATGGCTCATTCTACCTCAGGGTCCTCCCTGCTTATTCATTCATTGTTATTTATTTGTACAGTAAGCAACATTCCTATTTAATCACAATAGGAATTTGAGTATGGCAAAATCAACCAAAGTTTCCACCACTGATGGAAAATTCTATGGAAGTGTCTGTGGTTACTGTTGTGAGAATCAGCACACATGCAGTCATTACAATGATGGTCTATTGATGAGGCTGGTATGTGCTACAGGTGTGATTAAGGTGTCTGGGTTAAGAACATCCAGCTGATTCCAAATAAGGCACACCTGCACCTTTTGTTAGTCGTGTGTTAGTCCTATGAGTTTTACAGGATAACCATATAAGGATTGCTTCCTTTACAGCCTTCTGACTTGAGACGTGAGGTCCAGCCGACCTCCTGTGTGTATGACTTATGAAATGACTGTCTGTGAGCTGTCAGCTTACTAGGGAAAAAGAGGGGGAGAAACAATTAAGCCCAAGCTGTTTCATTTTTGCTCAAGTAAGTCAGTAGTTTCCAAACTGCAGCCTCATCCGCTGTGTGTGTATGGGTGTGTGTGTAGCCAGACAAATTGCCTCAGATGAGGTGGAGCACCTGTATACTGACTCAGTCATTCACCAACAAGGCTTATACACATCTCTGATTGTCTGGATGTGGGATTACAGCCAGCTGTCTTCTATAAATCAGTCGAACCATGACAATAATAAAAATCACTGTTACATTCAGTAAGAGGTGATTTCAGAAACTTTTTTTTTTTTTTTTGAAAAGCCCACTTTCAGTTTGCTTTCTTGATTGATACATCATGGTAAGCAGTGACATGTGCATCCTGAGTAAATCTAATTATTGCACAAATACAGTGCAGCACATGGTTTTAAGCCACAGACTGTGAAAAATTGGAATCGTCTGGGTCTAAATACATTGTAGAAGAGCCTTAAACATGAACTTTTACAAATGGCAGGAAGAGGGAAACTCCAGTGTTTGCAAGAAGAAGTCAGACTAAACAGAAATCTCTGAGAAAGTGAGCTCACTGCTCATTTGCTCTGTCCTCTCAATAAACACTTTCCTGATGCGTTCCATCCATCCATCCATCCATCCATCCATCCAGTCAGCTAGCTTTATCCAGGTTTGGGTTGCAAGGGCAGTCCAAGCAAAGATTCTCCCTGACACCTCCTCCAGCTCATCTACCCGAACCACCTCTACTAAGTTTATGGTCTCAATCTTTAGTTTCAAGTCTTATCAATTACAAAATGATTTTCATTTTGTAAATGATGGTCCTATTGAAGTAAAGGTTTGTATATATAAAAATGTATAAAAATGATTTAGGGCAGAGTGACCTTATGAATGTGAAGTTTTTAAATCGATGGTGGGTACTAAAATGCTCAGCATAACAAACATAACAGAGTGATGGGTGACCTCATGGTGGCTTTGACTATGACTTCTTCTTCCTAGTAATGTGAGCTGTAGGTAAACTTGGATGACCTGGTTCAGGATTTGCCTTGCAAATGTCCTTGCTCACTTCAATCTCAAGATCTGACAATCATGAAACTTAAACTGAATTATTTTTATTATTACTTAAGGCTTGCTTTGACTTTAACAACTTGACATAGTTTTGATACTTAACTGGACTTTGGCTCAGTTACTCTGGACTTATCATTGGCATCACATCTGTAATCTTGGCCTTTATTTTTAAATCAGCTAAAGTTTTACGTTTTTTGGGTTTATTTTTTCCCTCACTGACAGTATCAGTTTAGATAACTAAACACTGGCCAAAGTTAAAGCTTCCTTTGTTATAGTTCGTGCTACCTTAGGTTTTTACAATGTCTATATTTTGCTGGTTGATGACACACACATCAATTTTGTCCTGTTCCCAGAGTGTCTAAAAAGCCATTTTGTCAGTGCTGCTGGTTTCTCAGAATGAGCACAAGGTGTCCTTATAGATGCATTAATGCATTACATGCAGTGATAAAAGCCAGACACCATGCTGCGATCCAAGGAAATTCAGGAACAAATGAAAAACAAAGTAATTAGGATCTCTCAGTCTGGAAGAAGGCTATAAAACCATTTGTGAAGCTGTGAGACTCCATTGAGCCACAGTGAGATCCATTATCCACAAATGACGAAAACAACAGTGGTGAACCTTCCTAGGAGTGGCTGGCCGACCAAAATTACCTAAAGAGCGCAGCAACAACTCATCCAAGACGTCACAAAAAACGCCAGAACAACATCCAGGGAACTGCAGGGCTCACTTGCCTCACTTAAGGTCAATGTTCGTGACTCCACCATAACAAAGACTTGGCAAAAATGGCCCGCATGGCAGAGTTCC
The DNA here is from genome assembly GCF_001858045.2 of Oreochromis niloticus. Classification (NCBI taxonomy): domain Eukaryota; kingdom Metazoa; phylum Chordata; class Actinopteri; order Cichliformes; family Cichlidae; genus Oreochromis; species Oreochromis niloticus. Next base: position 9,595,886 of record NC_031987.2, on the reverse strand, counting down.
AAGGTGAAACCAATCCTGAGCAAAATGACCATAAAGGGTTGCCCCAGTTTTGCCAGAAAACATTGTGATGATCCCCAAGACTTTTGGTAAAAAGTGGCAAAAGTTGAACTTTTTGGAAGGTGTGTTCTATTACATCTGGTGTAAAAGTAACACAGCATTTCAGAAAAGCAACATCGTACCAGGAGTAAAATATGGTGGTGGTAGCGTGATGGTCTGGAGCTGTTTTGCTGCCGCAGGGCCTGGAAGACTTGCTGTGGTAAATGGGACCATGAATTCCGCTGTCTACCAACATATCCTGAAGGAGAATGTCCGGCCATCTGTTCATGACCTCAAGCTGAAGTCAACAAAACACACAAGCAAGTCCACCTCTAAATAGCTTAAGAAAAACAAAATGAAGACTTTGTAGTGGCCTAGTCAAAGTCCTGACCTGAATCTGATTGAGATGCTGTGGCATGACCTTGAAAAGGCGGTTCATGCTCGAAAATCCTCTCTTGTGGCTGAATTACAACAAGTCTGCAAAGATAAGTGGGCCAAAATTCTTACACAGCACTGTACAAGACTCATTGCCAGTTATTACAAATACTTGATTGCAGTTGTTGCTGGTAAGGGTGGCCCAAGGTTTAGGGGCCAATCACTTTTTTACACAGGGCCATGTAGGTCTGGATTTTATTTTTTCCCCTTAGTAATAAACACCTTGATTTAGAAACTGCATTTTATATTTACTTGTATTATCTTTGTCTAATCTAAGGAGCTTGGAAAGAAGAGCAAATGGACTTCTTTAAGTTTCTTGAAGACATTTCACCTCTCATCCAAGAAGCTTCTTAAGTTGTAAGTCCAAATGGTGGAGAGTCCCAGGTATTTAAGCTCTAGGGGGAGTTGTCCCTTAACAGAGTGGTTGACCCACTATTGGTCACGTCCCTCATCACATGACAAAGGGGATGCTTCTCTGGACACCAGTCTAAGCACAGATGCTCAGACCTTTCATCAACCCCACAGCTGAAAGCTGTGTAATAGATTTTTTTCACCTCATGTAGTACACATCCAGCAGGATCCTGGTCAGATGTACCAGCCACCCTCACTGGTTCTTTTTGTTGTTGGGCCAATCTCGCTAACGGAGATTTGCCGCGTTAATGCGGTTATGGCGTTAACATCATTTTAACGAGATTAACGCTGACAGCACTAGTTAAAACACATCTTTTCATTAAATTAACCTCTTAACATCCACTGGGTCACCAGTGAAATTAGTGTGAATTCTATCAACATGTTGAACAAGCATAGTTTTAGAAACTAGACTTTCCAAATCAAGACTCCTACATGCACTCCGGCCTTATGGTTCTTCTGTGGTAACAATTCCCCTTGGAGATACCAAACTGGTAAAAACTGCATATAAACCTCAACCTAACAATAAACAGGTTATAGGGAACCTAATGGATGTTAACAGTATGCATGACATGGTGCTTCAGGATAGCTAACCAAATGTCCATATGTAACAATTTGATGATATTGTTATAGTATCACTTATACTAATAATGAGACAGGTCCCACTCTCAAAGGACACCTTGTGTATACATGTATACGGCCATTTTCACATCCTGGGAATGATCTATGCAGACAGAAAGACTGCCAAAAGTGAATTCAGTCCTATCTACACTATTTTTTTTATTGGCCACAAGTGTGACCGATGGCAAATTCTTATTAAAGTGTGAGCTGGTGACTGAAAATGGTGAGGTGGTGAGAGTCTGGTGTGTTTCTGCTTATCTAAAAGTGTTTTGGTTTTTTTGGGCTGAGAGAGGTGGAAAAATAAAAGAAACCCTTTAGTACAAAAATGGCACATTCCACACAGGTCTGCAGTGTGATCAACAAAAGAGAGGGAGGGTGTTAGCTTACTGCTGCTGCTTAATATGTTGACGATACCCCTTGTGTAAATCCCCGTAGCTTTACTACTGCTTGGTTAGACTTAAACACAATCCGTCCCTGTTATTGCAAGGGTTTCTCAATGAAGCCAGCTCAGATAGAGCTACAGTTACCACTGATCCCAGCGGTGTTGAGAAAGCATGCAAAGCATCTGGGTCTGTCCTGACGAGAGCCCTATTACTCATGGTTAATAATCCTGCTAGTCTTATAAGGAATACTTGGATGAAAAAAAAACACCCAGAAATCAGAAGGGAAGAGAGGAGACAGAAGAGCCGCATGAAATAACGAGTGGGAAAGAAAGCTCAAAAGAAGAGAGAAAAGAAGTGGAAGTCAAAAAAGAAGGGTAACAAGAAAGTAAAAATGAAAGAGAAGATGTGACTCTTTTTAACTTGGTGATAAACAAAGAGGTGACAGGAGATGTTAAACTGAAAGATTAGAGACAGAAAATGACAGTGCAGTGATGGAGTGTAATTTGTGGGTGAAAACGTGACAAGTGCCCTACCTGTTGATAACCTTTCCCATCTTATATAAAGTTAGAAGACAGGGAGCGAATGAGGATATTATTTTTAAAATAGAATGCTGACTCTGCCCGTGTGATCCACTTCACCCACTGTGCCATCTGACTCTACCGGCCCAATCTAATCAGGTCACTACAAGCAGCCTGCTGGTGCAGGACCAGGCCACTCCATCCTTACCTCAGCTGATATGCATGTGGTCAGAAGGAGGAAGTGGCTGAGATAACTGAGGTGTTTTTTAGTCAGACAGGCATGAGGTAAGGCATCTGGAATCTCTTATAGGGCATTACCTCAGTCTGCAGGCCTACAAAACGGGGTTGTTGTGGTGGCTATGTATTGAAAAATACACACAGACACACCCCTGGAGGTGGTACCTATTTTAGGCAGCAGGGCTTGGATCATTGTCATTTGGATTGTCTGCTGTGGTGGGTGAAAGCACCATGACTAATAATTTCGCATTACGAAGTTGGCCAGGTTTGGGTGTAATTAAAAGTCATGTCTGCTCATGTTCAAGCGTAAAATGTGTCAATATATGAGGTGATTTCACACCCCGATTTGTCTTGGTAGATATATCGAGGATGCAAAGTAGGCAAACTGGAAACAAATTAAAAGAAAAAATAATGCAAACTTTAAACCTTGAATCTTGGTATTAAAAGAATAGTTTTTGCCTGTTTCTATGTATTTTACATGCTTTTATTTTGAAATGCTTTTTCTTCCTACTCACAACTTAATAAAATAAACTATTCACACCTGTTCACTCTGCATGAAAGATGGAAGGGAATCACAGAGCAGGTACAGAAGTGGCACGAGCATGAAGACAGTCGAGCGTCAGCAGAGCAACAGGATGGACAGACCATGTGTTTCAAGACTGTTACATAGCTGGGTTTTAGTTTTATAGTTTTCTGAATGCCTTGGGCAAAAAATCACCCATATCACCCCAGTACAGTTGCTACGAAGAAGGAAAATTACAGCTACAGAGATCAAACTTCTTTAAAGCAGACTATCAGTATGTTTTGGGTTTTCTTGTTTGTTTGTTTTTTGGGGGTTTTTTGCCCTTTGTTTGTTCCTCCTACTCACAGACAAATGCTGTTTGAAGACATGACTCAGGATATGTGTTGAATGGATGAGCATACTTTCAAAAGATATTTCCCTCATTTTGTGTTTCAGCCACACATACCATATAATAGAAAAGATTGAGTGAAGGATAAATCAGTGAGTTCTTACTCTATCGGACGGCATCAAATACTTACGCCCACTCCCGTCATAGAGATGCTCCCGTGATGGTGCGTTTGGGTCTTATTTAAATGCTATGTTCACACACCATTTAAAGCTTCACATTGTGCTTTGCTTTGTTTTTACTCACTGGATAGCTTCAGACACTAAAAACTAGATCTTAGAGAAGATCTGATCAAGGTCTTGTGAGTTAAAACACACAAATAACCTTACACGGTGAGAAAATACTCTCACCCAGAGTGTTTAAAACTGATATGAAGGTCATTTGACAATTTGGATATGAGATTTGCATTGCTGCATCATGCTCTGATGTCAAAGGACTCTTTCTGTGTAACTGAAATAAAAGAAGCTTTCACAGTACAGACACCTTTTTATTGATATTCAAGGAGGAAGCAGACCTAAATAGTTCAGACCCCTGCAGCATAACAGAGCCACTCTAGCCACTAACTGTAGGAGGCCCGGACTTGGCTTTTTCTTTTAAATTGTTCACAGGAGTAATAGTCTCTTTCTGTGTGGCTTTCTGGCAAAAGCCCAAAGGAATGTTCAGTATGCACCTGAAAGATTCACCAATAAAAGTATTTAGGAGACATTAAATTGCACACGATGACTGGCTGGTACAACAGATACCTTTGTTGTGTGTACCACAGAGGAGCGCGGGCAGGGATCCGATTCCACCGCTGAAATCTGAGATAAAAAAAAAAAAAAGAAAATATGTGTAGGGGGAAGAAAGACTTTAGAGGGTGGGTAACTTCAGATAGTATCTCCTGCAACATGTGAGCCATCAAAGACTGTGTGTGGCACACTCGCTCACCCAGATCCTGAGTTAAGGCGCCGGAAAATTAATTTTGATCTGAGTGATATCCACGCCCAGAGAGAAGACCCCACACCCCAAACCATCTCGTCTTCTCTTCTCATGCTCGATGTGCAGTGGCTCGCTCACAAGGCAGCTAAGTCAGCAGGAATGCCAATATATCAAGCTCGCTGTCCAACGTGTGGAAAGCTACGTGAACTTGTTCCATTCGACAGCAAGCAAAACGTTTGTCTGCGACTGTTCATCGCCCAGAGATATGACCGTTTTGTTGTTTGCGTTTGTGTTTCTTCTTCACCTTTCTTTTTCTTTTTTTTTTTTTTATCTCTGCTGGCAGCTGGCGCCAAGAATGTGTTTGGAAGAGTGCTGCATTGTTTTCCTTCACACCGTTGGGGAGGCCGTCTCAACCTGAAAGCTGTCAGCATTACGTGGCGCTCACATTCTCACTGTCTGTCTGCAGCTCGCTCGCTCATGCGCACTTATGTTGTTGTGTGTGTTTTGCGCACTTTAAAGAGAACTTTAAAGAGGTGAAGATAAAGGGTGCAGGTTGGGTTCAGGGAGTCAAACGTGTTTAAAGCAGGAGGCATTTATTATCACAAATATACAGCATTTGTCCACACAATGGTTTATACACCACTCTGTATTTAATATTAGTTATTATTATCTCTTCTTATTTCTTCTAGTTAAAAGGGAGGTTTTCTCTCTATTAGTGTAGGGTCTTTACCTTACACGTAAAGTGTGTTGAGGAGACTGTTGTTGTGATTTGGCACTATATGAATAAAATTTTAAAAATGTAAATACAAATTATATTGTTCCCCTAGGATGACATGGCGATGTCGCCTCACAGCAAGAAGGTTCTGCGTTCAAATCCAGCCTGGGGCCATTCTGTGTGCAGCTTCTTCCCGTGTTTGGGTGGCTTTTCTCAGGTACTCTGGTTTCTTCCCACAGACATGCATAGCGTTGGGTTAACTGGTGTAACTGGCATGAATGTTTGTCTGTCTCTGTGTCTTAGCCCTGTGACAAGCTTATGATACTAAACCTGTGTTCACTGTTACCAGCACTCTGGGCGTGTGTTTTGTTACTAAGACACGTGCACACTCACACACATATCTGATATGCTAAATGCTGTGGGTGATTTATATATGTGAGTTTAATCTTATGGGCAATATTTCATCCTATTAACTGTCAAGCAGCCAAGCTACTCTTTAATGTCTGTGTTTGTGTTATCTTAGATAGAAAAAAGTGATAGAGCTTCATTTATTTATTCACAGAGTTTTGTGGAGAAACACAGGAGAATCACAGGAGCTCCGCTACCACATCTGCTTCACTGTAAAACATCCCTGTGTGCAAAGAATACATGTAAAGAGGAGCTTCTTGCTGTGCGGCAACAGTGCTACCACCGTGCCACCGTGCTGCTAAAAAAATATATTATATTGCATGTGAAAAAAACAGCTATGGGCAAAAATAACACAATTGGCTGTCTCTATGTTGGCCTTGCTACACTCTGTAACAACTGAGTTGGGCTTTATTCTTAATCATACCTTTTAAAAATCTGTATTACAAGTACAAAAGCTGTAATATTTGAAAATAAGCACTGCAAACTTTCAGTCAAAGTAGTTTGAGATTCAATTTACAACAAAAATCACTAAAAATTCATTTCTTTATTACATAAATAATATAACTAATAGATAAAATGAATTAAATAGTCCCTTTTAGTATAGGTTTAAAATACAATACAATAAATACAAATATAAAAAAATATATTGATGGTCGTGTTTCTTGATAAATTCTATCATAATTCTTTCTTAATGTGTCTTAATGTATTAATTCATATTGTGGCTTTTTGTTTATTGAAAATGTTAATATTAAAATTCCGATTTTATATGAATAACACAACAAGTTCTTAATCTTTTTCTTTACTTTTTTTTAATTTTTATTTCAAAATGAATCCTTAATTTGGTGTTCTTCTTAAAACATTAATCCTCTTTTGACATCTCAGATTTTTTTGTGTGTGACTGTAATACAGTTTGGATGACTCTTATTTAGTTCTAAATTAGATGAAATATCAATAATCTGCAAGTCTGGTTTCCAGAATGTTTTCACATATGTGTGACACAATGTCTCTTTGGTGTACAAACACACAAACACAGTTAAGGAAATAAAACACAAGCATCAGTTGTTTTTCTATTATTGAAACATCTGTCAACACATCCTTTGTTGTATTTCTTCCATGCTAAAAGGACTTTCCCATGAGGTCATACAAAGACACACAATCTCTGACACACAGCAGGAGATGTTAGTGCCTTGACATCTATCCAACCATAAACCAGTGACAATGCAGCGTCAGAAAGAAAACAAAACACAGTTAATTTGAGGCCAGCTGAACACTGACCCTAAAGCCCCGGGCACATTGCTTGTCACATACAGGGTGACGTTAGGCATAGTTGGGGGGTTGTGTGGGTGAACTGGACCTTTAAATATGCCACAGGTTCCTCTGTGAATAAGAGTAATTTTATTTATTGATTAATAATCTTGTTCAATGTGGATCAATATATGGGCAATATTTCCCTGTGGCTAATATTTATAATATTTCATGTTTCCTTTATCTCTGACAGATCATCTCAAATGAGATTGCTGAGAAATACTTTGCAGCAGGAACTCTCCTGCCAGCTCTTTTAGCCATGGTTCACTGCAAAATATCAGAATGGAGTGAATCGAGGCAAAGCCTCCAATGGTAAAAAAAAAAAAGCCAAACAAACAGATACATATTTCACACAACTTTGTGTTCTCCTCACCACGTGACAGGACCAATTCCTGTAAAGACTATAAAAGGTAGAGAAGAGAAGAAGGTTCATGACAAATTCAAGGTAGAAATGTTTAATCTAAAAAAAAAAGTAGGTTTTTTTTTCAGTATGAAACTTCCTCTGTTCAACATATCCAAAAAATAGTTCATTTCACAACTTCAGCTCCTGTTAAGGTTTCAAGTGAGTCTCATTACTGGGAAATGTTGTCTTCTTGATGACTCAATAAGTTAAACCTGTTTGCTTGCGCCCAATTGCCACAAGTTTTAAAAGTCCAGAAAAAGTCTATGCTATTATTTCTTTCAAAGGTCTTTTTCAAGTGTACAGTAACCCAAAACCTTCTCTCTTTATATTAGCCTGAGCAAATCTCTCTGTAGCTGGTCACCATCGTGAAACACTGACTGCCCCGGCTTCACTAACGCTCTGTTGCTGCGACTGATCAGTACTTGCTGACTCTTGCCAGGTGAAATTGTTTGCAAAGACTGTGCTGCAGCAAAAACCTTGTGATTGTTCTGCAACGAGCAGGTTCCCACAGGTGTTAGTAGTTCATATAAAAGATGCCGATTTATTTGTTAACACTCACAATGTGCTAGAAGTAAGCAGCAAACTGGAAATGAAGTTTTGCCTTACTGCTGCAACCAACACATTTCAAAAAGTTCAGCTTTTACTTTGAAGGGAAGCATACTGTGTTTACATTGCGGTATTCACTGTTTCACTAGTATTTAGTGAACTACCGTATGCCTATTGGTGACCAATTTCATGTTAACAACTTCCAGCAACTAGTCGCTGACCCATATGTAGGTCCGTTTTAATGGGACCTAACTTTGTGCTTACTTCTATCCCAGCTAAACCTTGTAAATCCTCTATTTTTAAACTTCATTGTAACACCTTGGAGAACAGGCAAGCTAAAAGAACTGAAAGAATTTGGACCTTGGTGTTTAAGTGGAGCGTCTGTGATTCTTTTCTTTTAACTTTTGAAGGAGGATTTGGGAGATGGTTGATGAATCAAACTTAATAAAAAGATACAGGATGCCTTGAACTAGTTGACCCCTGCTACATGAACTCCAGCAGCTCATTTGATAATCCTTACATCACTGACTCTACCTTTTTTCCTTTCTAATGGCCACCATCACCACATCCCACCAAACATCCAAACAGCTCAGGTAGGCGTTCTCTCTCTCAACAAAGGGTCCTCTCTTCTCTGCTTTTGATGTCATACTTTTTTGAGTCTTCTTGACTTTGACTCAGGCCACCACCCCCTCCACTCTCACCCTCACGTCCTCCTCCCCCCTGCATATTTTGGTGTTGTGTTTTTGGTATGCTCATGAAAAGGCCCGCAAAGTTGGGACAATAGGGCACCTGCCAGAATAATGAGCCCTCAGAGAGAAATGCAGCTGGGGCTGAGAGTCATACAGGAACGCTGATGATGGCCTCGCTTTTAAGTGGTCAGAGATGATCCATAGCCACACCTTACATCCCCTTGGCTGGAATTTCCCCTCTGACACACACTCACATCTACTAAAAGGTGCACAAGGAAGTAGTGTTACAGATAAATTATCATAGATTTCCCTTGTATATATTTTTCCTTATTCAGTGTTAGTTAAAAATGAGTACAATTGTTTCCTTCTGTGAGTGAGTTCAGCATCACTGCCTGCCTATCAGCCTATCACAACACTACGTCACTGAAATGTGGACTGAAACTATGCTTCTTGGAAACAAAAGCCAGACTGTTTATATACTGATTCTACATTTAACTCCCAGGAGTGCATGTGACATTAGTCACACGGATTCCTTTCCCTTTTAAAGGTTTTAAAAAGCATCCTTCATCGGTCTAAAATACCATCAGAGAGCTAAATTTAACTGGCCAACAAATCCAGGGGACAAAGGACAGGAAGATGTCCAAAGGCATGAATAATGAGGAGCAGAAGAGGAGGACATGGATAGATGGAGACTAAGGGTGGGGGAGCTGGTTATTGAGCCACATGATGTGTTCACACCAAACACATTTCAGGCAGTTTATTCTAGCGTGAACTTCAGGAACTTGGAAACGTACAGCAGTGAACAATGAGATAATTATCATGTAATTACATAATTATTATGATTTGTTACAGCAATTATCTATTACCATGACTTAACAGTAACCCATCAGCTGATCAAAGGAGGGTGAAAAAAACAGAAAACTGTATTAAAAACATACAAATATATACAAAATATCTAAGACGACCAAAAGGTTATTTAACTTAAAGAAAATTGGTATGGATCTATTATTAACGTAAATGGTTTTATTTGATTTATAATGAATACACTTAGAAGGTTTAAATAATCCTACTAATATAAACATGCATATAAAATCTAAGCCACTTGGATATGTCCAGTTTCAGCTCATCCGCCTACTGAATTTTCAGAAACTAGATGTTACATGTCAAATAGAAATATTTGGCACTTCCTAGTTTTCCCGTTAAACACTATCTTGTTGGTTCATTTAGGCAAAAATTCTTTCAAAAGGGGTGCACGTTAACCCTGTGAGGTCTCAGTCATGACCCGAACATTACCCCTAACCACCACTGTTTACACCCCTTATCTTAACCGACATTTGTTTGAAGCCACACTGGTTTATTTTTTATGTTATTCTAGGTTTGTCTTTCTATTTTGGTTTAACCTAGACTACAATCAAGGTGGCTTGTTCTTTCTTGATTGCTTGTTTGTTTTTTGTTTTTATGCTGAACACAAGCTCTATTGGTCCCTGGTTGACATGGACTGACTGGTTGCATTGCTATTGACTCTCCACTCCCAAACTTTTTAAGTTGGTGGACTGAAATGGGGAGAGGCAGCAGCCCTAAGCGGATCACTAAAGGTCACAGATATGCCATCAAGTCGAAACAAACACAAGTGTCCAAAGTTTTTTCCATCCGTCCCAGTCTCTTCCTCTTTGTCATCCCCTTTATCTCTGTCATTCTTACTAAAACTGATCCGTTTAATGTTAGATGTCAGTAGATTGCAGGTTGTCAACTGAATTCTGTTTTCTTACTCCTGCTAATTGAAGTGCATAATCCTAGCTGAGAGGCTGCTGTAGGACAATCAGCTCTGGGCACCATTGCTCTGAAGTGAGTGTAGGCTGTTAGTCTAACTGGTGTCTAAATCTATTTCCTCTGGAAGAGACTAAAACTTTGTGAAAGGAGTCCAATATGAGTTGATGAGTCAGTTATGCTTACTTCTGCCCAGTGACAATGATTTTGGCTGCTGTTAGCTGCTGTTAGCCGGTGTAGGGAAATCTTCCTTTGATATGGCTCTAACATTGTTGAACTTGGACACTTGAATAAACTGTCAACAATGTGAGAGAATAATTGAACTGGTTATCAGAGGGAAAGTGTGATTTTTAGGACTACTAGGCCTAACATTAGCTCCCATAATATTAGCTTATAACCAGCTGTTGTGGCTGTTTGGCTGGCTTGTTATCAGCTGTCTTAAAATATGAGTGTCACCTGTTTAATCTGCTGACAGTAAGTACTTGTGACAACCTTGGGAATGAATAAGCATGTTTATGCATGTTTTTGCGTATTAGAGACCTAACTTAGGAGAACAACTTAGATTTTTATCCAGATGCCAGTCATATTATCATTTTCCTCTTGTTTTTGCTTCTTTGCTGAAGGGGACACCTCCTCTGATCATATCCTGTGTATTTTTAATGGATTCATGGATCAGTTTGGTGGAAGACATAACTGCATACTAATAAATGTATATTTGAGAGCATGCTTTTCTTTTTCTTTTTTTTGTTAAAAAATGACTTGTTGTACCTTCAAGGCTTAACATTTGGAAAATTAGAGGTGTGGCCTCTTTGACTGACAGGTAGATGGCAAGCAGGCACCTGTAGCTGTTAGCTGTCTGCTAGGCTTCACCTCAGCTAGTCGGAGTGCCTAAACTGGACCTCTGGACTGTGTTTGTGTTGCTGGAGCCCTTTGGAGCATTTTTTGTAAATTATCTCACCAAGAATATGGTTGCTGTGTGGTCAGTTATACTAGCTGAACTGCAGAGAAGTCTGAGGTCCAGTTTTGGTGGGGGAAATTTTAGGATTTTATTTGGATGTTACTGTGTCTGTGTGCAGTACTTCATGCTCTCATCGAAATACATTTCTGGCTCCAAAACACAAAGACCACGCTCTCTGCTTCTAGCTTTTCCTACAATCTATGGTCATATTAATCTGCTTTTGCAAATTACTCGTGGGGTTGTCTTTCAGGTTGTGTTGCAGATTATTACAAATTTATGCTGAAAGGAAACGTAGCAGAATCTAAGACTGTACCCTTTAGTCTCACATAGCCATCCATTCTATCATAAAGGTGGGCAACACAGACAACAACAAATGAGGGCTTTGTTGCCCCTGAGTTTGCCTTCAGTACTCTGGGAGTCAGGAGGTCGGGATGGTGGAAGGTGGGGTGAGAAGGTGAGAAGGTTTAGGGGCTGACAGCGAGACAGTTTGGGGGGCAGGCGGAGAGTTGGTGACAAGGCTTCAGTTGTTCTAGTGATCTGCTAAGAAACAACCCTGACATTATGACATTGTGGACTCACAAAAATACACGCCCTGTGCCGCGTTGACCTCTTCACCTCCTGCTCAGCAGCAGCCAGAAGAGAGAAAGTCAGAGAGAAAATATAATCACTGATCTGGTAACAACACTTAGAAGCAGTGTTAATGCTGTTTTCCATTTGTAAAACCAAAAGTCAGAGTTGGTGCTCCTGTCAGTCAACTTAAATCCTAACCAGCACTTCCATACTGGTCGTTCCCAGTATCACCTTTGGCACAGTAAACTGATTACATAATTTTGATTAACCCAACAGAGTGACAAAAAGTAGAAAAGAAAAAGAAACTGAGGCTGGAATATCTGGATTAATGACGTTTTTGGGCTCATTAGTGATCACAAATATGCTTTCAAGTTGCAAAGCCTTTCCACGGCTGCCGTAATCCTCCTGTGAGAAGGAGCTCCCAAGGAGCACAGTCCATGTTGCTCCAGAGGTCAAAATGTCACTTTGGGTTGTAGGGTGAGGTAAACAGAGGCAGAATGAGCCTCCTGTCTTAGATTCAATGGCATACATCCTTAGAATAAAAGTCCCTCTAGACAATATCTTGAGGGTGGAAAAAAAGGTCAGGATTTTATCACCTCTAATGGAGATTAAAGCCATCCTAACCCTCCACCTATTTGGTGGAGGGTTGAGATGGTGGGTATAAAACCTTACTTACCATCCAACAATCCATTTGTAGAGGGTACGTGGGCGATCAGTACATCCCCATCAACACATGTAGTGCATTCTTCCAGACCACGGAGACAAACACAAGCAGAGGAATGCCTGGCCCCGGGCGATGAATAGTCATAAATTCATTAGTGAATGCGGCCAGGGCTGATTTGGAAGAATGAGCGCTGCTATTGCGGCGATAAACCAGCTGACCCTGTCAACTTGGCAGCTGTCATGACCTCAACCTGTGACGGTTTTAGATGTGGGAGGGCAAGGAGGACAATATTTGTTTAAGCTGATAGCTCGGGGTTGGAGAGGCTGCACTTGTGTATGTGCATGTTTGTTTAAAGGTGCCTTTGGGAAAGTGCGTACAGCTCCAATGATAATCGATGCCAAAAGCCTACAAAATACGCACCTGTAATGTGATTTTAAGCGAGCGAGTGTGTGGCCCAGAATGCAGCTCTTCTTTAATGGCCTGCAGCTTCAGCTCGGCGTCGTTAACATTCCAGCTGTGGAGATTTTGGCATGCACTGGAAAGCATGACAAGACAGCTATGCACCTCCCTGCTCTCTGCACACGCTGTCAGGTTCCTCCAAGAAGTATTAAACAAAAAAAACCTCTGTGACAGATCATTTCTCTTCTTCACCTGTCAGTCATAGACCATAACACTGATTTGTTTTCATAATTTGTCTTTATAGAGAAACGTTCTCTTGCTCATCGAGGTTATTGTCACTCCTACGCGGTGTTCCAGGTAAAAAAGTTATTTACACTGATCCCTCCCTAACGTGCTATTTGCCCTGCAGGTAAACAAATCTCATTGCGCTTCCTGGCAGGTCCTAATAGACACATTTAGAGCAATTATCTGGCTGATGTTTTAACAGGGACATGTGATGTGTTGTGATGGAGGCTCTGCAGAAACATTACTTGAAATCTTGCCGTTGGTAGGTGTTGGCACAGACAGACAGACATTCAGGCGGGCAAGCCTTGTGCTGTTGCATAAAGTGTTGACACATTATAGCAACTGCAGACCTACACTGAGAAACAGAAACATTGTGATGCAGAGGGAAAGAGGTCTGATGTAACAGCCTGTATGAGCATGTGCACAAGTATCCTAAACTAAAAAAACACGCCGTGCAGACAGATGACAAACAAGCACGGCAACAGACTCTGCAGCCAATGAGGAATCGGGCAGGTATTTGAAGGTTTGTGCACTGGCACTCGCTGTGGATGCCACTGAAGCTGTTAATCATGCTTGTAATTACTGTTCTACAGCTCCAGCTTATGAGAGACACTTGATCCTGGCAGGCGACAGCAGAGAAATGTTTTATGTTTTAACCAGTGGAGACAAAGATTGAAATGTGCTCATGTTTTTCTTGCAACTTCAGCCTCACCCTTTTGTTTAGGTGGATATCAGCCTAAAGCACAGAAAAGATTCAAGTACAAACCCAACACTTTCACCCAGGGGTGGAGCCAGAGGGGGGCTACGGCCACCCGTTACCACCAACAGTGAAGCCTGTTAGGGGGCCACACACACACAAAACTTTTAGGTGAAGAATTTTTTCTACAGGAGTTTTTCTTTTATTGCTTTGAATTTTCAGAATAAAGTTGGAATGTGGAGGGGAAAAAAACCCATCTGGTCCATCAAATCAAAATTACTATTTTGACTCTATTCTCATCATTTCAACTTTGTTTCTTGACATTTTGACTTTATTTTTGAATTTTATCTTATGACTGGTCCCAATGCTCCTTAGCAGATTTAACAGCAATAACAGCAACAGCAAAAACAACAGCAACAATAGTAATAATAATAATAATAATAATAATAATAATAATAATAATAATAATAATAATAATAATAAAATATATTATGAGTGTTGTCATTAGGCAAAAACAGTCACACTAAAAACATGATGCAGAAAGGAAGTTAAAGTTACAAAATATTTAAGAAAACATTTTATTTTACATAAACTGTACAGATGACATTTACTGGACTAAATGTTTCTTAGACAGGAACTAAAAATAGCTTTTCTTATTAAATAGAAAACTGGAACAAAAAATAGAATTAAAGATGAAAAATGAAATGTTGCTTATTGTACAAAACAGAGAATGAAAATAGAGCTAAGACAGGAGAATTAAAAGTCGTACCCTGATACGGTGGTAGGCCTTTTACAAATGATCACAAACGGTATTGTACACAGTGACTCGGTGGCCTTGCCATCCGAGCACTACAGCTAAAATCGTGGCCTCTTTGGTTCCATTAATTAGTTAAAATACATCTGAAACAAAATTCAAATTTACTTCTATAAAAATAACTTTTCAATGGCAGTTTTTGTTTCGCTAAATCCGCAACTTTTCAGTGCAAACGTCACAACAATCATTCGCTTTGGAAAGGAAGCGAAAGATTACATTTCAAGTATTGATAAAGAGTTGAGGACTGAAGAGAGAAAGAAGAAGAAGAAGAAGAGAAAGAGCGGGAGAGAGGATTCAGTCTAATAGAGCATGTTGAGTATGGGTATAGGTTACTATACATTGCATAGCTCATGTGGCACTTATTCAGCGATAGGACAGGACACTCAGTACCCCTTGGAAGGCATTTATTTATACAAGTGCTATTCAGGGTGTGCATTTCAGTTTCTGCAAGTGCTGCATTGCACTGTGGTGACCCACTGGGCCAAAACTAGAGTCTCCAAGTCTGCAGACTGGCTTCTGCTGAGCCTCAGGGGGAAGGAGAAAGCAGTTCTCTCTCTGTCAACACAAGAGTGACGGCCACAATAACGCCAACAGTGGCGGCTGCAGAGGTGGCGGTGGGGACTCAGTGGAGGACTTTGTTCTGCCGCTGCGCTGCTGTGAAGGCTGTAATCCTGCAAGGCATTAAGCGCTGCCAGTTTAACTCCACCAGAGAGGACAGCCAGACTGAGTCTGTCTGCATGGCAGGGAAGTGCTGGTGTTCTGAATTGTATAAGCTGATGAACTGTCAGTGCTTTGTAAAAACACAAGTCTGTTATGTGCTCAGAGTATTTCAGAGGGTTGGAAGAGCAGGGCAGGGGGCGTGTGGGCAGTGAAGCCAATCATGTCACTTTCCTTAAGCGCTTGTTTGTTTGTTTTTTAAATCTTCATTTACAAGGAGATGACAGACCATTATTTTTTAACTAGAAATGGCAAACTAGAGAAAAGTATCATTTGGTGATAAGCGTTCCCTTCTCGTGCCGCCGCTGACCAATGAATGGGCAGAATGCGGGCAGCAAGCGTGTCGCTCAGTCTGATAAATACACACGCCTGCGCTGACACGTGCAAACACACATGGACACAACAGTGATACTTGCTTTTGCTAGATGGTACCAGTGTGTGTTGCTTGCACATACAGTAGGTATAGATATATATGTGTACCGTACAATAACATCCTGTTTGTACAAAAGGCCTTCCTGACAGTCCAGATAATGACGGGCCAGTGTGGACTCAGGCGCATCCACACTCGTCCACGATCATATTGGGCACGTCCCTCTTGATGATGTTGTATTCATCGTCAAAGTAGAGCAAGGACATAGTACTGAGCTTGGTGGGGATACAGCAGGAGTTTACTGAGCCCGGGCTCATCCCCCGCATGCGGTACTGATTAACTACCGCAGTGTGGAAGGATGAAGCTGAGCCCGGCACGCCTGCCATGTAGGCCGGACAGCTGCCCTCACAGTAGTTACCGTAATAACCAGCTGGTGCAATGATCCAGTCGTTCCAGCCAATAAGCCGGAAGTCTATGTAGAACTGTTGCCGACAACACAAGCCCCCGCTGGTGCCATCACAGTCAAGCCCGCGCTTTCTAATGCGGTGCTTTCCATCCAGCTGTCGTGCACGCACCACCAGGAAGGGCCGGTGGGATGGGTCGCCGGGATCCACCAGAACAGGAGCCACTCCAGCTGTCTCACAGTCCTCACAATGGATCTCCAGGTCCTGTCTCCGGCTGCCCTTCCCAAACACTGCCCGCACCGCCTCAGATAGCGGGAACGTATGCCAGCCGCTGCGCTTCAGATCCACCCGCTTCTCCACCAGAGCCCAGTGACCTGTTCCCCCTCCGCCGCCTCCACCTCCTGGGCTTCCTTCCGTGCCGCTGGCAGCTGTGGCCTCCTGGTAGTGGATCTTGACCGTCACTTTCCTCCTGATGCCCTTCTGAGGACCTCCTGGAAGCATACGGAAATACAGCCACATGTTGGCCTGGGACACGTACAGGTTCTGGTTTCCCTCGTTGGAGATGAGGAAGTACAGGTTGGATTTGGAGGGTGTTTGTTCATCTGTTAGCAAGAGAATAAACAGAAGAATTTATTACACAGAGGTAGAATTTTTAAGAAGGTAGATGACAGTCTCTTTTAGTCAGTTTAGTGTGGAAAAACAAAAATAAATGTCTGACTCAAATCATAGGATCCAAAGCTGAGGACCTTTCAGCAGCATTATATTGTTTTCAGTTTGCTCAGTGCTTATGAAAATGCTTCAGCAGTTATCACATGACTGTATTTCAGTAACGTGATATCACATCTGATCCAAGAGAGATAGGCGGACATGTGACAGCTTAATCATCTTCTCGACAACTGAGCATGGGTTGTTGAAAACCATGACATGAGGCTGGGAGGTCTTTGTTGTGCTTAAACCGAGCGCAGTTCTGTGGCTCAAGGAGAAAGGTTACCGACCTATACACTGTTTTCTACGCTCACACAAACACACAAACAGAGAAAGCCCCTGAGAAGGGCACAGCTTTGTTTCCACAGATCTGTTTTCCCCTTGTTTTCTCTGTTAACTCTCAATGACTGCATCAGGTGACCTCTGTGGTAGCTCCTGATAGGCCAGCGGTAACAGGCCAGTTCTGGGATCAGGCCCAGTTGGCTTTAGGTCCATTTTTGTAAGTGACAGGGCCAAAAAGAAAAGAGAGTGAGAGAAGGAAAAGGGAGGAGGAAGATGAAGGGAAGGAGGAAGGATAGAAGTGGAAAAGTTGGGAGGGTGGCGGACATGGCCAAGGCCTGCGGGGGGTTCACTGAGTTCGCTGTTCATGCCCAACCCGAGCCCCGCCTCCCACCCTATGCTACCCCTTTGCACCTCCTTCCAGCGGGAGCACCCTGAGAGTGACAGCACAAAGCCCCGTGTGAGGCAGTGGGAGAGCGCCGCGCTGCAGCCCGCCATTGAAACGCGTGGCGTTCCAGCAAAAAGCATGATGAGGCAAAAATAAAAGCCATTTACATGACACTGGCCACTTTCTACAGCAGCACAATGAAGAGATCCTGGGTGTCTAAAGGTGGCGCTGGGCTCTCTCTGGCACAACTTTTTTTTTTTTTTAAGCCCAATGTTGTCTTCCAAATTACCCTGAGGTAACTAGAAAGGTTTCTGTTTCAGGAGATTTGCCACAATGTGCTCATGCAGAGCTTTGAAAGCAGCTAAATTACTTTGTTTGCCGACTGATTAGTGTGTGTCAGTGTCAACAGGTGGCCACCAAAGACGGGCCTCCTCTTTAAAGCACCCGGTGCCTTTTCCTCCATTAAAGTGCAGCTTTACCTTCACACAGGGGCCTGTTCAGACCAGCTCTCCACTCTCTAGTACGTCAGCTGGTAGCTCACACAAACCCACCCACCCCCACGGTAAGCAACTCTCCACACATCAGCCTGTGGCTAAAATATGACGGTGCACAACGAGTACATGCTCAAATCGATGCAAAGCCAGCACCGTGAAGGAATCAGCTGAAGAGCAGCTCCTGCAAAGACCCCTCAGGGCTACAAGTAACTAACCTCGCCTCAGTCATCACCGTACGTGCCTTGACAGCTCTGAGCTCAGAGAGAGACGGGCATTGCACAGTGACAGGCTGCAAAATAAAGCTGACAGAGCTCAGACGTCTGTATGATCATGTCCCATTTTGATTCCAGGCCAACCTATTCCCCAAAGAGATGAAATTCAGGTGTAGTTAACCCTTCGAGATCAAGTCATTGCTAATATTGGGAAGCAAACCTAAACCATAACCCACCAACATAATACCTATGGTAAACCCTAACCCACTAACATAACCCTAACACTGTATTCTTATTTTCCTGTCAGACAGCATTCTTTTGGTTCATTTGACTTGTGTCTAATGTATTAACCTTCCGAAGTGCAAGTGCAATATAGGTGGTAACCCAAACCCCACATGTTGGAGAAAGGTAAAAATGTGCTTTTTTTAAAAAAAAAAATTGGAAAAAAAAAAGCATGACTATTCTTCAGTGTGTGGAATTATATTTGAACCAGTTGCAAAGAAAATAAATAAATAAATAATTTGATTGCCGGGGTCAGAATTAGGGTTAGGGTTGGGGTCATCACTGATGATGGTTAACCAAGTCATCATTGGTGATAACCCTAACCCTATGTTTTACAGAGGAATAATGAGACCTTAGAGAGACTCTTCTGGGGAAAACGTAAATAGTTTTTTTGTGTGTTTGAGTTACAATCGTTATTTTTTTTTTATCCCTTAACTGACAAAACTTCAGAGAACATTTGAAAATAAAAATTGTGTTTGTTATACAAGTATTGTTACAGTTTTTTTTATTGAATAAATAACTTAATTACATGTACAAACCATATGGTAGTATGATTAAACAACAACTAAACAATGGGACAGGGAAAGAGACGGGATTAAAGGTTAGGATGTAAACGGGGCTAGGGACAAATTGGGAAAAGTATGCACAGAGGGGTTTAGGTTTAGGAGTATTCAGAGGTCACATTTGAAATCTTTTGCCAAAACAGTTTGAGGAATTTTTACACGCTGGATATCACTGAGCTGCTTTTATACTGTAGCTGCTCAGGATCTGCAGTAAGGCTGTGACTAAGCTTTAATTTCATTACTCATGAATCCGCCTTTAATTGGTTTATCAAATCTCCCAGAGTGATATGATCAAATCACAATCTAAGACATTTTCCCAAGATTCGCCAATAAGGAAAGTGAATCTTCACAACTGAGATAACCATGGTTAAGTACTAAATTATTAATGGTTTTCTGTCAGTTAGGTCGCATTTAATTCATTAAATGGTGACGTTCTGCTTCAAATGAAGAAACACTATGTAATAAAACTGATGCATAAAATCATAAATAAACCGATTTTCTGAGCACAACAGTCCTATTTTTTTTTAACTTCTTAACTAGGGCTGGGTAAGAAAATGATAAAAATAATGATTAATAATGATAATAACGTTTCCTTGATCAAAATCTGAGATATGGTTAAAATAAAATTGATAAAAAGCAGCTAATCTTTGAGCTACTCTAGCCGTACACAGCAGTATGACAGGAGTGTGAGTGACATGAAAGAGAAAATGACAAACGTTAACAAAAACAGCATCACCGACACAGACACTAGAACGTCCGAGGATTATCGGTGGTGTGTGAAGATATGTTGGCCATTTCAAATCTGACCATGAAGCAGAGCAGCATGCGCCACAAACTGTTCCCACAAAAGCAGGCAACACCATGAATCGTTTATACAATCTGAAGCAGGGGCATCAGTGCACAGCTGACCTTTTACCTTCACAATGCACACACAATCCAAGACTTTATACAAACCAGGACTCTTTCTCTATATAACATGCTTTTACAGCAAAAGCCAAAGAGCGTGACACAGTGACATCACGAATGCATTACACTGCAAGACATTACGGCAGCAAGCAGAGTGGAAAATGTTGGATTTAAGCAGCGGCTCCTTGTTATCCGGTTCCCTGATCATAAACATTTAATATCTATTAATTAATATGTATTAATATCTATTATATTTTATATAATAGCCTCATAGCTACACTTTGGAGTGAACAGAAACCTTTAGGATTCACATAAATAGTGATTTGTTGTATATCAAGATATAGATCGATTTCAACTGATATGAAAAAAAATTATCTTGATATGACTTTTTTTCCATACCCAGCCCTGCTTTTAACAGCTACCTGGGTTATGGTTACATGCACTCATTTAGATGGAAGTTTCACTTATTTGCATAGTAAGATGGAAAAAAAAGTCACAGAAAATCTGAAAAAAAAAAAAAGTATTTTGAGAGAGCTGATCTGAAAGGTCAGGTCTTCTAGTTTCTGAAGTAGCTTAAATGCCAACAACCCCTAACCCTAAGTAGTTGCCCTGTGACCTTGTGGATGGTAAAAGGTTAAAATCCACAGGAAAATCTGCAATGTCACGACAACTGGCAGGTTTAATCTGCCGCTACAAAGGCATGAATGGACTTCTGCTTGATATGAAAGGTTTTTCAAGTGCTGAAATAAGCCTGAAACCACAGCATCTAACGTAGCTTCCACCTGTAGACAGGTGGCATATATATGATTCTCTGAGTGGAGCACTAACAATCACTCCTTCAGCGTCATGGACCATATAGATCCTCGTGCTGTAAGAGCATACATCTGAACACCGCATGACTTATTTCAGCTGAGGTTCTTTAGGAGGAATGAACTGTTCTTTTCATGCTGTGTTACAAGCAGCTTGGAGCTGGCCTGGACACGCCTCGCCTGACCCCACAGTGGAAAAACGTTGTTAGTGATTATCAGCAGGCAGGACACCTGGGTGGGCTGTTTCAGCGTGTCTCCACCTGCGCTGCCGAGCCAGGGAAGAGGCTGTGGATGGAGGCAGGCAAGTAGGCAGGTAGATAGAAAGCTTCAGAGCTCATTACTCAAAGATGCTGTCGACAAGACCACACGGCGTGGCTCTAACGTGACATATGGCCGCCACCCCTCAGGCCTCAGCTCTCAAGGAATTCCACACAGACCGAGGAGGCGTGGATGTGAGACTCTGGACTCTTGACCAGAGGTTAAAGCCACAAATGTGCTGGACCTGCTGCTGTTAAAGCTTTACCACAGAGGAATTTTTAATCACTGTGCATAAATCATTTATAGGAGCTATACAGTAGCAGCCGATCCCACTGACTGAAACACACCCCGCTGAGTGAATGTGGAAAATGGCTGGAGCAGGTCCAGGAGTGCCATGACTGACAGCTCCTCATGAAAGAGCAGTGTCCTGCAGTAAACCTGCCAACCTGATCCTGTGGAGGAACTACTTAATGACCTCCCATAATGAAGTCTTAATTCTGAGTTTTGGACCACTTGTCACAAGTTCACTGGGTCCAAGCAGCAGCAGCGAGCAATCGAGAAGCGCCCATCTGAACTTCTCCATCCAGCGCTTTCTCTCTCACCCTCCCTTCTTCTCTGCCCGTGTTCCCCGCTTCGCTCCTGTGGATACGGGACACCGAATCCCTCAGTGAGGGCCCACGGGAGCATGTCAGGGGAGAAGAGAGATTGGCATCCCCTCCCTCACCTGCCCGGGGCCACTTGGCAGACTCTGTATCTCTGTGCTACCGGAGATAAGGCACCACGGTTAACCCTGCGCTAACACAAGCTGACCCCACGGAAAAACAAAGCACACAAACACCTATCAGCATCCATTTACTGGCTCTCTGTTGGCTAAACAGATGCCAACTTCACCCCCCATCTCGCCTTGTTCTAAAACAACAATTCAGGCTTCCTCATCTTTGGGGGGGGACAAACTCCCCTGGCTTCAGAGCATTCTGGAGACCTCGCCTCTGAGCCGTGCCCCGGCTGGCAGCATCCGATCTGGGGGGGCTCGAGCCAGCTGGCCGGGAGGCAGACGGGGTCTAGGGAGCAGGGACCCGAGCCAGCTCCATGGTACAATGCAACACAAAGGCTCAAAGGTGTGAGGAAGAATAGAGCGAGGAAAAACACAGAAGTAGAAGAAGAAGCAGCAGCAAAGGAGCCCAGCGAACCTTTAAAGCTTTGCAACGCTGCAATATGGGCACACACACAGACAGACTACCAGCACCAACAGTCCCATCACCTCATCCAACCCAGCACGGACTCAGATGTCTCATACATTATTCTGAGCAATTTCTTTTGTTTTCGCTGCTGTTTTTCTTCTCCATGTTGACATGATGTGAACACACAGAGCTCTTATAATAATTGCCTGGCCTTTGTTGCCTTGTCATGAGGGCGCTCAGATCATTCCCATTGGAAGGCAAGAGCTCACAGTCCATTCAGGCTAATTGTAGCTGCAGAGCCAATGGGAAACCTGTGTGTGTGTGTGTGTGTGTGTGTGTGTGTGTATAAAGCATCTTATTTTTGTGAGTTTAATTTTATGTTTCCTTTCTCTTAAACTAACAGTTTGTGCTGGAGACGTGGTACTCACAGCACCAAGTGACAATTATTAGATTCTGTCGATGATTTTGTTGTGTGTGTGTGTGTGTGTGTGTGTGTGTGTGTGTGTGTGTTTGAGGCTGTGTGTCAGGGTGTGTGCGCGCACAGGAGGGTGTGTGTGTGTTTCTCTTTAGACTTCTGAGAATTAGTTAGATACACATTCTTAGAGGAAGGGATAAATGGCCAATTGAGGGACTTTGTCCGTATTTAAAAGAGGGCTTTATACATTGGAGTATTGAGTGTGAGCTCAGCTTTGAGATGAAACTGGATTCAGAGGTGCTTTTTTTATCCCCTAGACAACACAGGGGGGTAATTTAAGGACTCTGTCTTTGGTTTCATTTCTTTTGGATTTCCAGAACAGGAGGATTTAAATCAGCAGCCAGTGTGACGTAATAAGATGATGAAAAAATGACGGCTGCACCAGATTCCGTGTTTATGGCTGGTTTATGGCTGTTTGTTGTGGCTGCCTCTGCCGCTTAAAAATAAAAATATATATATATATAAATTCACCTGCTAAGAATTGTCAGTTATTAACTCACCTGGTGCCATGCTGCCTGTTACACAGACTCAAAGGGTGAAAGAGTTCAGGCAAGGGTCGATTTAGACATGTGCAGTGAATTATTGATTAGTACCTGATTCTGCGAAGCTGATGATCTCAGATGTCTCCGCCTGAACCTCGTTGTTGAAGGCAGCCTGCCCGTCGAAGCTGGGGATCTCCACCCGGCCGTCCTCTCGTACTTTGCCGGCGTGCAGTCTCCTCAGTGCCGTCACCATCGCAGCCTTCGGGATGGGATGGGTGATGTTGGGTCTCTCTCTCATCTGTAGCCGGTTCAGTATGTGCCTCTTTACCGCCTCCAGGAAATCGATGTTCATGAGCTCCGACTGATCCGGCGCCCTGAAGCCGCAGGACGCGCACGACTCCTGGGGTGAGCTTTGAGTCTCTGTCCCGGTCACCGAGCTGCAGCGCACGCACAGCACGCACGCAACTAAACAAGACAGTGCCACACTATAAAAGCTCATTTTAAAGTTTATTCTACAGTCCAAACGCTACGAAAGAAATGGTGAATCTTTTAAAAATGCACACCGAGATTTAAGCGACTTTTCATTGACTAAAGTTCCGGGAGAAATCATCCAGTGAATAAATCCACTGAGCATGTGTTTGTATTCCAGGAGACTAAACGATTCCAGTCATTGTGCCTTCAGCTCGTTATCCAGCAACAAAATAAAAGTTCATCTCTGTAATCGAGAGGCGCGCACGACAGTTCTGATTGTTGATGCGCTTCTGTCAAACCACGCTGCGTTCAGACGCGTAATCTGCCAAAACAAAAGAGCACAAGTGTGAATAAAACCCCGTACAGGCGGCTCCTCTCCATTCAAGCAGCCTGCAGAGACTCCTGTCCCGCAGCTTCCAGCAGAACGCGAGCGCTCCGTGAGTCCCGAGTCTTTTTGTATGTGCGCCGTGCGCGGGTTAGGGTGGCAAGCTCCCGTGCGTCCTGCAAGATAATGCTCAGTGAGACCCTTTCCTCTCTTTGCAATCACGACAACAGGGGCTCCGCACACCCAAAGTTTTTATACAGGAATTCGTACACCACGTGGGGATTTCCACCAACAGCGCGCAAGGGATTATTACTACGTCTAAAGATACACGACTGTGGGACATGGTTTTTATTATGGTAACACGGAGGCCCCGGAGCGGTTGCATAATTTTTTTTCTCCCTCAGGTCTTGGCAATATTTGACGCATAGCCTTCAGTGTGGGTGATCACCTGATATCCGAATGTAGGAAGTTTTATAACGGCCCCTTTAGCGGAGGTAGCGCACACTGTCAGACCCCCGAAATTAGTCATTTTAATTATTACTTTTTGAAGATTTTTAAACCTTTTAGATTTAAAGCATCAAACTTGTGTTTTCACACAGGATCCGAACTTCACACAGATTATAGCCCATACAGAACCATTTTCAGTATCTTTAATTAATTCAGTTGTGTTTGTGAGCTATAGAAAAAAATAATAATTTTAATCAGATTCATTAAAGATTGAATATATATTTCACTGCAACCTTTAAAAAGAGGTGGATGGAACCATAAATAAAATCAGGAACTTAAATGAGGAGATCGCAGGCCTGGTAACCACACAAATTAGCAGACAAACAGCGCCCTCTACCGACAGAAAGACCTCATTACACACTGCTGCTATACACAAACAGAAAGAGACACTCCTAAATTTAGGACTATCCCACAATTCCCAGTAAATACAGGACAAGGAGCTCTCTGGAGAGTTCTGTGATAAAATCCATAGTTGAGTTATCTTCTCCTCTGGCCTTCCTTTGAGTATTTCCAGGAGAAAAGTGGACTCAGTAAGTATGACATGCCTGCTGCCGGTGTACCAGTGACCAATGAAAGTCAAGTGAGTTTAAGTATTACCGAAATGCCTGTTTGGGCCTACAGCTGTCAATGCATGTATGTAGAATAGTTCTAGTCATCTAGTCATCTGCAGCCTCAATAGCAAACTAGGGTGTCCTCTGGGCCATCATCCAGAATACCTACCATCCTAAAAGTTTATACTTCAGTTTAAATGAGTGATTCTCTAGAATTTCAATTGCATGTTACTGAGCATCACACTAATCTGTGTGATGTTTCCATACAGTCTGTGATCTTTCTGGAGCCTCGGCCTCAAAATATGTGGAATTCTACTCCAACAAAACATGGCGGATACTTCGGAGCATAGAGACTGAAACCAATGAGTGACATCACAGCGGCTGTACAGTCCATGAGCAACACACAAGGAAACATATTGCCATGTCTGATGCAAGAAAAACTATACCCACTGGCAGAACTCCAGGAAAAACACCAGGCCCTGCTCTTTACTTGATACGCCCACCGTTGCAGTGATGCATGGTGGAGGCAGCATCATGCTGTGGAGGCATTCCTCAACTAGTAGATATGGTTGCTAGGGTGATTTCAGCCAAGCATATCCACAGTTTGAAGGTTAGATGTTCAACAGCGATTTCTCCAGCACCAGGGACAGGAGACTCCCCATCCAGCCCAACCAAGCTTGAGATGATCTTCTAGGAAGAGTGGGAGAAACTTCCCAAATCCAAGAGTCTGTACACACTCAACCAAGATGTCCAAAATGTAACTGCTGGCAAACAGGCTTTGAAAAAACTAAGAGTCTGAATATCACATCTGAAATTTTAGCTTTTAATTCTGAATGCATAAAAAAAATATGTAAACTGGATTTTAAAAAATGTAATCTGTAACACAATAAAGCATCAATAGTTTTTTTTTAATGCAATGATTAAATGTAATAATCCAGTTGTAAAGGGATGTCATAATACTTACAACACTTGATATTTTATACTTCACTCTTTTGGTAATCTATAATAACCTCTCAAATTTAACTACATAAGAAGAAAACATCAGTGTAGGATTCCTTTCATCGGGTCTTTAGCTCTACAATCCCCAAAGGAAAAGGCACCTGCTGCTCTAAATGAGGGCCAGTATGTTGCACAGCAGTCAGATTAGACTGTGCAGCCTCTAAGTCCCAGTAAGAGTGCCTGTTGTAGTTTTCAGAAGCGTCTGTGTGTCATGTGTGGAGCAGCAATGTAGGTCAATAGGTCAAAAGAAATGAAGAGCAGCAGCAGCGGCGATGGATTAGAGGAGCCTGGCCTGCAGCATAATAGCTGATTAAGTTACTCTCCTACAGGTGTACCCACACAAAGCCAGAGTAATCCCAGAACAGATGTACTTACCTAATCAGAGAGAAAATAAAAGTTGGATCAATAAAGGTCAACATGAACTCTATTTAGCATTTTATTAATGCTGAGATTCTAGGCAGACCCAGTGTTCAAATTCACTGAACTTCTCGGTAAAATCAAGTGGAAATCCAAAGTTTCTGAGGTTTACATTCTGACTTCCCCTTTTTTTGGTAAACTCAGCCTGAAGTCCACAGATATTTTTCAAAAATATGTAACTTTTCATTTTTAAAGAGTGGGTTTTAGCAAACCCCAAACATGAGGATTTGTTGCACTTTACAGGGACAATTTACAGAAGTGGATTAATAAAAACATTTGAAGCCTTGGCATTTCTAACAGGATTTCTGGGGAAAAAGAGGGTCAGCCATGAAACATGTTTAAATTTAGAAAGTCATAAAAGTTCAGTGCAATAAAGCGCCAATGGTCATATAGAGATCTTTTTAGACATCCAGTAACTCTGAGGCAGTTACATTAAAGTGTTACACATTACTCAAAAAATAAAGCACAGACAGCATACAGGACACAACAGCAGCATCGTACAAACTCCATCAGCTACAATGAAGGTACAGGAGCCCCTCGGTGACAATATTTGCATCTAATGTAATAAAAACTTCATGAATTCATAGCTGTTTAAAGGGGATTGAGCCGGTCATGAAAATCTGATGTAAACGACAAAGTTCTTTTTAAAAACAGACATAACTTGATGAAATCAAACCCATCTGTGAGTTTAAAGGGATTTTTAGTCAGAAGTGAAAACAGACATAGGTAAACAGTTCATCTCCTGGAGCTCATTGATGGAGTCTGTGGAGCTGTGACGCCCTCTTGTGTAGTGTAGCTGACATTACTGTTAGGTGAAAGCATTCGTTGATTGCGCTTCAGATTTGGAAGATTGTCAGGCTGGACTGTGTTCAAATTTCTGAGCACGTGAAAACATTTCCAAACGGTCACAGCTGTGTGGTCAGTAAGAGGAGCCGATCAGCGGGCAGGTTCAGTGTTTCAAAGTTTTATGACAATTTCCTTTTGTTTTTGTTAAGGTTGTGTCCTGGCATAAGGACGCACTCAGCGCACTATTATTTTACAACTCACTAATATTCCTCACTGACCTTTAGGTGACCTTTAGGTGATATTTCTATGTACTTTTGCAATACTTTTTAATTGAAAAAAAATTAATCCTTTTAGAGAATTTGTTATGACTTTGACACTCTTCAGATATTTGAGGGATCTATATATTTTCTGTTTCTGCGAAAAATCTTGCCGATCTTCCACATCTGCAGCCCAGATGTTCAGATTTAGTTTGAAAGTAAAGCATGGAGGTAACAAACAGCCTGACTGTGAGGTCTCCAGTGCAATATGTTGTTGATCAAAGTATTGCACAGTCGTCATGTTAAAATAATATAAGCATACTGTAAATCAGTCAAACATACGTTCAGTTTACTTTTTGTACTTTTATTAAAACAAAGAAGTTGTTTTGTGAGAAGTAACAGATGGGAATTGTTTAAATAAATGTCCTTATCGTAGAACAGGTTAGAATTTCTGTCATGAAGCTATATTCCTGTAAAAATATGAGAACATAAATCATTTTGGTCATTTTAAAAGGAGCTGTGGGAGAAGCTCAGCTGACGAGCAAATGCAACACGATTTCAAACATATTTTTTACTCAAGTAGAAATATTCTTAACTCACTCAGACACACGTTCACCTTTGTTGGCACCACCTGAAGGGAGTTTGTGTATTTTAAATGAGTATTTCTTGCTCATACGGTTTCGATTCAGCTCAGCAGGTTTGCTCATTACAGTTGATTTTTTATTGTTTGATAATGTTCAGTTTTAGATTAGCTGTTCTGTCTCATGTGATGTGTGGTATTGATCATAGACAGATTTAAGGAGGTCAGAAGAATAAAATAATCCATCACAACACAAAGAGCTGACTCACTCTTTAGATGTCCCTGCCTCAGTAAGTACCAATGGTAAGTACACACACTCCAAAGCCTTCTGACACTGCAAATACTTATTTTAATGTTAATGAAATAATACTTATTTTTCATTTATTTCTGTTTTGCTCTTTTTTCAGTTCATTAGATACCTGAGTATAGCTGTTGCCTATCTGTATGACCGCAATGTACCCATCTTCTGATGGCTGCTTCCAGCAGGATAACATGCTGTGTCACATATCTGGTATCTGGTATCATCAAGATGACAATGAGTTCAATGTACAGCCACTGTGTGATGCTGTCATGTCAATGTGGAACAAAATCTCTCTGAGGAATGTTTGCAGAAACTTGGGTGAATCTGCGCCATGAACAATTAACTAAAGTAGGTCCACCCTGGTGGTAGCATGGTGTACCTAATGAAGTGTACAATGGGAGTACAACTAAGAATAAAAATGCACTGAATCTGTCTTTATTAATACAGGAATAAACAACTACAGGACCAAAATAAATAAAATGATGACCTGCTTTGTTTGTCCTCCTCACAGCTCAGTGTGGGAGTCTTTCCTCCAGTTATTTACAGTCACGTTAGTTTCTCCTTTCTCAGTCTCTGTGATGCACCTCCTCAAACACAGGGTGGAGCAGACAGACACCGGAGAAGGCAAATCATATTAATGATGTGCTCTACAGCATGTTACTGCAAGTGTAAAACCAAGTGTAAAAAAAGTGTTAAACCAAGCCTTTTAGTGGAGCTGGCTCAGTTGCTGGGGAGTAAAAAACGTTTGCAAACATCAAAGAAAACCTGTCAGTGAAGCAGCATCTAACCTCTCCACACTGCTGACGCCTAGTTTATAAAACACAGAACACAGAGCTCAGCCCGATTCAGCTTTCTGAGTCAAATATCAGATCGCTGAATCGCTGTTTTTCTCAGATTTTGTTCCTTTGTGTACATGAACACAGACATACACATATGGAGGCACCGACTGTGAAATTCTGGGCTGATGCTCACTAAAGATCTGATTCCAATACCTTCCCTGTTCTTACAGACACTATGAACAGATACACAGAACAGATACTGTGTTTTTTCACATTCACTGTAAACAGAACACCACAGCTTTCTGTAATGCCATTTTCCCACAATTTACTTGAATGTTGCAAAAAATGTTAAATTCAAAACACTGAAACTGTACAAAAGTATAAAAATATTTCAAGTTATTTTCTTTTTCACAGAAAGCTAGTACCACCTATTAAAACATGCTTCTCACGCAGAGAACAGAATCGTTTATTCAGTCAATCAGCGTCACCTGCCACATGGAGATGGGGCTGGTCCTGGTACAAGGTTTTCCGCCGAGCACCAGCAGCAGGTCGGGCAGATGCTGAGTGATGTCTCCATCCTTGCCCTCCAGCACCTCCTCCTCTGAGCAGCTCCATTGTTTCATGAACGCTTTGTTCTCAAATGTCAGGCAGCTTCCAATACGCTGACCATCTATCTCTATTAAGGCCTCTCTGCTGGTCTCCAGTTCTGAAGAACTTCTGTTGGCTTCTCTGTCTGGAGTGAAAGTCTCCAGCTCTATATCTGACTCCGGGTAGGTGAGTGGTACTGGGAAGCATTTGTTCTTAAACGGCTTGAATTTCCCTCCCAGTAACCTGGGCTCGAGTCCTGAGTCCGAGCAGAAGCTCTTGCTGGTGCTACTGGTTTTGTAGCTGGGACCCAGACCAGTGCAGCAGTGGTGGATCTTGTCTGGGGGGTTGGAGCCTGGGAGTGTGGCGAGCTGCACCCAGGTCTGAGTGATGAAGCTGTATCTCCACAGGCAGTTCTTTGGAGAGTCCTGGGTCTCGCCTCCACCGAAAAGGAGCATTGAATCTTTATAGGTGACAGCTGAGTGTCCCATGAGTTTAGGAGGGCCGTACCTGAGAAAAAACAACCACAGATGGTGTTAGCAGGAAGGAGCACGCCAAATGATGCCTGTCAATGCTAAAGACATCAGATCTAAACAGACCGGTCAGATAGGAAGTGCTGTTTGGACCACGGTTGTGCCTGAATGGGAGACTGGCTGGGAGCACCAGGAGCTGTAATTGATCATCTGCTGATCAATGGGTGATCGTACTCTCTGCCTTGCACAGCATCTGTGATGATATTTCTATATGGCGTGTTGTGCCATGTTACTTTATTAAAATTGCCCCTGGATATAAACCACGTCATTTGCACTGTTAAACCTGGGATCATAAATCTATTTCTGACACAGATGTGTCACACACCGTATTTAAAAGAGGCCCTGAAGGACAGACATCTCTTTTTTTTAACACCAAGTGCCTTGATTCCTCTCCGTGTGTCTCTTCATTGCCTCCTCTGCTCTCTCTGGTAGGGAGGGGCTAAGACTCAGATGCTAAGACAGGAACTGAGGACACACAAAGAGGGCAGAGGCAAATGGGACCTGACCTGACCTTTGGAAAAACATCTTTAAAAAACAGATGAGTGAGGTGTTGAGTTTAATACTGACTCTTGTGTGTTTGGAGGACACCAAAAAACTGACTGCGGATACATCTGTGTGTCACAGCAGACACTACAAGCTTCCTGTCCCCTTTTTCCTTTCCTTTTGCCAAAGCTCTTTTCACACTTTGAGTCTGTGAGTCTATTTGTGGGATGTTTGTCACCAAGAATATGCAGACAGTAAAATTTCCCTTTGATCTGGATGCAAACTTGATTTCCAAGTCTCCTTCATCAGGCTGCGGGGCAGTCCCAATCCTGAGCACAACCTTGAAATTTTACAAGTTTGAAGTTTCAGAGCTCTAATGCGCAGTGATTTCTGTGACGTGCACCTCTGATAATGTCTTTGAATTAAGTTGGCAGCACTCAGTCAGTTCATTTTGTGAAGGCTGAAGAGGCTGAAGCAAAAACAGCTAACAGAGAGAGCTGACTTTAAACCATTAAATATCTCTGATCACCTGATGTTTAGGTTTTGTTGAACTAGCTAACAGCTAACAGCATAATACTGAACTTGCTTCATGGTACATCCCTCTGGTGTGTTTGGAAAAAAGCTAAGAGGAAAAGCTAAGAATGAAGCTAGCTAACTACGGAAAGTCTTCAAATTAAAAATGAAAACCAAAAAAAAGTAAACTCAGGAAAGGACTCTCCATCGTTCAGCCAGTGACTGCTCACAAACACCGTCTGACACACCGACTCTCAGGACGAGGCACTCTCAGACTCCTGCTTATAGAGAGCAGCTCCTCTCAAACGTAATAAGTTAAGAGTGGAAAACTATTAATGTTAAGAGAATGAACCTGATGTCAGATCAACACATTGTTAAACAGCTCCCAAATGTCCCCCCTCTTTTAAACCACACTTGGCACATTCCCCCAGGAACCCTGCTATAAAACGTCTCCAAACCAACCAGAGAAAGTTTGGAGGGGAGGGGAGAAACAAACAATTACATCTGCATCTTAAACTCTCATATTTTTCTCAAACTTTACTATAACTGTAACAGTCTACAAACCACAAAGTCAGGTTATCACCATTAGGAATCACAAAACCTTCCAGTAACATCGTGTTATTAGGGTCATACTGTCTGTCTGTTTTTGTTCCATTTGCTGTAAGATACCGGTGCCTCAGGGGGCAAAAACAAGTGACATTAGTCCTGACTGTGCTGCTGACCGGCTGATCATTAGTCCTGATAAATTGCTGTTCATGTTCGTAACGCCAGATGAATCAGTCCACTCTGATGATCTGTTATCCACAAGTCTTTACATGTAACATATTCAGTCACCCAGAACGAAAAAAAAACAGAAACTCTCCAGTAGTGAATCTCAGTGATCTGAAGCTCTTTATATACATAAATACATAAATTTATGTATTACTCAACTATTAAAGAGACAGTTCCTCAGGACTCTTTCTTTCCTTGTTTTTTTGCAACAGACACACTACAATCAGTGTTTCCACCTCACATGTCAGCCTGTCAGCATGAGACAGCAGCGGCTGAAAAGTGATCCCAGTCTTTTCAGCAGGTGCTGAAGGATTCTCCGTCTCATCAGCGGGATCAGGTTCTCCTGCCTTCAATGTTACGTGGGAATATTCAGATGGGGAGCTGCGACAGACTGCTGGTCAAGTTTTCTCGCGAGTCTTGACCTTCCCTTTATGTTCCTCCAGCTCTTTGCTTTATTCTTTATGTTAAAAGCTGCATTTGTTTTACAAGGTTTGACTCATTTCTCACCTTTTCTAATGTGCCATGAACACCACAGCTCATTACTCTGCATTACACTACTCTATCTGGAATAAATAATTTCAATTATCTGAAGCAAATTAGTTTCTTGATATTGAAACACAAAGTTCTTTAAAAGCAAAACTAAGAAAAAAAAACAAATTACAACTAAAATATAGTTTCACAAATTAAAACACAGGTAAAAAAATGTGAATAAAGAAAAGTAAAAAGCAAAAAGTACTTAAACAAAAAATGAAAAGCAATGTGCTAAACTGCTGGAGCGATTAAGAAACTACAGCTATAAACTGGACCTAAAGTGAAAAAGCTAATGAGCAGAGTTGCGTTTTTTAGAGGCTGACCATCTGTAAGAGCTGTGAGGTAATTTAGAATGACTCTGGGTCTGGGTCCATTGCTAACTGGTGCATTTCACTATAGTTTCAACAGGTGGCTTACCTGCTGCTTCTAGGTTTTATTGTCAGAGTGTAGAGCAAATCTAATGACACTAAAAACTCCCAGAAAGCTTAAGAGTCAGCAGCAGCAACAACAACAACCACAGCACAGAATTTAAAAAAATAGACTGTGGGAACTTTTTGACAGCCAAGTTAGTGAAACCCACAGAGATGAATTCACTCATGGGGCACATGATCCAGTAGCATATTCACAGCCAGGTGTGATGTGTTACATAGTCACACCTTTATATCATGGCAAAAAAAGATTTATCACAATTATTGATAGTCTGGTATAACATGTAGATTTGTCTAGAAATATGCAATACTCGTCTGTGTTGTTTCACAGAATAGCCTTTTCAAGTAGTGACACAAAAGCAGCCAGCAGGTGTCGCTGTGGAGACGGCTGTGAGATTGTTTTGAAACCTTGATGAGTGCTGGCACAACGACTTCATATATCTCAATTTGCCCATCACTACCTGTCAGTGGTTTTAATGTTGCAACTGATCTTTTTCACTGCACCCAGTTTCCAAAAAGACAGACAAACTCTGCACTTACTTGAGTGAACTCCACGACTGGTTGCTGGAATTCCACTTCCAGAAGTCTCTCTGCTCCCGTAAACCTTTTAAGCCTCCGAACAGGTACACGCAGCCCTGATAGGCTACAGCTGAGTGACTGTGTCTGGGGCCTGGGCCTAATGAGTCCTGCTGAGAGCCACTCAGCAGGGACCAAGACATGGTATCTGCCATTAACACACACACACACAAACAAGTATCTATAATTAATGCTCATTCTGCAGCTCACATTGTGTTTGCATTTGCCACAATACTGATGATGTTCACATGCTGCCCTCTAACTGAACATGGGTGAGATTTCACTCCTAGAAATGCTTCAGCTCAGTTTAATTGTCAGTTTGTTTCTCCATCTCACAGCTATAAACTACATTTACACTGGTAAATATGAATAGTTTAAAAAAAAATATTGACTGAGATGGAAACACAGCTAGAAGATGAGCTTGGCATCACGTGGGACTAAACTGATGCAGTTTACTGAAATTATGATCTATCCCATTATATTAATGCTCAAAGTTGCTTATAGAAAAATCATGCTGAGCAAAAGCTACAATTAATATTTAGATAGTAACTCCGGCAAATACCATAAAGCCATTGTACATAAAAGGTCAGCTGATTTTGAGGGTGTGAGGTGGGAATTTTAAGATTTGGTTAGTTTCATATGGAAGGAGCTGACTGAATTCTTCTCTTTGTCAGTTTTAAACTCACTAAAGTCCAAACTCCAGAAATCCTGCGAGGTGCCTTTCATGTCAATGAATCCTCCGTACATGAGCATGGCAGAGCCGAGCACCACGGCACTGTGGCCCTTCCTGTTGGTCGGCATTTGGGTCTGCACACAGAAAGAAAGAGAGAAAAATACATTTAGAACAGATGGTAAGCTACTAACAAGCAGGCCGGTATTTCTACATAGATCTTCTTCTATGACCTTCATTGAATGCATTAAATTTGGGCTTCTTCAACCTAACCTATCCTTTCTCTTCCTACTTTGCTATATCCATTCTGTGGGGAAACACTGCAAAGCCATTTATTTGACCTTTAAAGTTCTCACAAATATGTGGGTAGTGTGTGACTTCTGTTCTGCTGATAAAAGCTAAAACAAGCAAAGGAGGGCTGGAACTGTGCGCAGTGTTCACTGATGTGCTTCCAAGTGTTGTGACTGCGTGACACAAAACAAACGGCAGCACACGAGGACTGTGCGGTTAATTGTTTCTGTTATAAGCTGATAATGAGATCTAATTATCTGATTGTTTTTTTATAGAGAGAGAAAATGTTATCATTTAGATATGAAAAGCACTCGGTACCTGAAGCAAGCTCCTCTTTCCCTGCCACTGCACCCACTTCTGCTTTGCTGAAACACAAATGACACAGGAAAATTAAACTAAAAGAGTTACGTACCACAAAATATATGGATCTTTACAACATCTGTCAGCCTTACTCCAAGACAAAAAAGTAAAAGTAAGTAAAGGCGAACATACAAAAAGGAGAGGCACTTCTGCGATGATTCTGAAGTACACTGACACACACTGTTGTGCAGCCCAGTCTTATGAAATCTATTGTTACAGGGACACAAACTGTCCAGTTGGCCAAAGTAGAGAGGCTTTAAAAGATGTGGTAAATGTTATATTTGAACCTAAACCAAGACCTTTTTTAAACCTAACCCTGTCGTTTTTAATGCTTAAATGTAACCAGACAACATATTTTTAATAAATAACATATTTTAAAATACCACCAGCTACCTGTGCTACCCGTCTGCTTCCTAGTATAGGTGATTTTAAGAGAAGTTGACCCCTGACCTTGACCTTCAAACTAATTGAGATTCGAACTTGTCCGAGATGTTTTGGTAACTACATCTATGGTAGAAATTTGATCTTGATGCTAGGTGACTTACTTGTTGAGTTATAACAGTCAGAAGACTTTCAGAAAACTTTGCTTCTGACCTTGATCTTTAGGTCCAGGTCACTGAAATTCAAACTAGTCTTGAGATTTTTCATATATTGTAAGAATTTGACAATGTCACATCGCTTCATTTTCGGGTTATCACATTCACAAGCTTGTGTCAATACCCCATCAGCCTTTCACAGCTGAGTGATAAAAATTATACAAAACCTGTGAGGTGTATAGTCTCTGGCGTGAACTGCAAAACACTTCCTGCTGCCACTAACCCCGCCTACCTCCAAATGTGGAATTTTTTTGCCTTTCAAAAAACTGCAAAATATTGAGAGCAGACTGATGCAAAGTGGTGTTCATGGACATATAAGGTTGTGACTGTTTGATGAAACTGGGTTGACTCTGTTGTGTGAGTGTTTGTGTGGGTGTGATGAGCTTTGGCAGCTGAATGTTCTCCTCTAGTGTTTATAAAATGACAAGAGTGGATATCCTGTCTTATGCCAAATAATTATTTTTAGAAACTGAAGAGATGACCTGCTGATCCTGAGACCCTTCTAATACTTAAAAAAACATCTTCAAGACCTTAACTTGCTTTGAGCAGTGTGATCTGTTCAAACTATCATAAAGATGGTAACACCAGTGTTGTTTCTCCACTCCACAGCTATCGCTACATTGATCTATCCACCTATTCCACATGGGGATATTAACCTTGAAAGTTCACCTAGAATGCACTTTTTCAATGCTTGTCTCTGTTGCTCTATGTCAAAGAAATGAAACTGCTGCATTTTATGCAAGTCATGACAGACCCCATCATGCTGAACAAAAAAACCAGATTTTTCTTTAGATTGTGATACTTGGAGTGGAACGAAAAATTCAAGAGCTTATACTTCTAAAAATATCCAAGTTTGGTAAAATGTTACAAGTGTTAGAGCAGGAAATGAACACAGCTGCAGTTTTCCTCCATTTGATAAATATGTGTTGGGGTAAATCACATTTACTTATGTTGTTTCTAATTGTCGTTAGAGTCACCTGGACTTTGTTCACATATGTAAAACATGTTACTTCAGTAACCTGTATTGCACATGACACCGCTGTTATGAGCATGGAGACCCTCTCGGGTTTCTCTCTCAGCTTTAGTGACACAGAGGAATGAAAAGTTTTACAGGGATTAGGAGGATCAACATGCAGCAACATGTCTTACCTGCTGAGATTGAGAACTGACTACAACAGCAGTGTGACTGGCTGCCAGCCCACGCGGCACTGAGTGAAACTCACCAATGTCGAACACCCAGAGAGCACATCTGCATGTGGTGTATGCAGAGTCCAACAGGCCTCCAAACACGTACAGGAAACCCTGAAGAGTTCAAAGCTGTTAAACAAACTCAGCATGCCCACCGCTGTCATAAGATGGTGTCTCTGCTTTATGTCCAATGATTAAAGAAAGTGAAGGTACCTTGTGAGCTACCATAGAATGTCCCTCTAGCTCCTCTGGTGCCGCTTCACCACTGCATGTCAACTCAGTCCATTCATCAGAGACTGCAATATTGAACACAGCAGTGTTGTTAATTGATGATTACAAAAATGATATTGTATGAGGCTGTTTTATAAGAATGCAGCAAAAAAACATCCTTCACAAAGTTTAAGTGGAATAAATGTTACATCTTTTTTCATGAAAGAGTGTGTGTACATAAACTTGAACGACTTGCAACACTTTCTACATATGCACAAAGGCACTGCCCAAATACCATAGAAATAGTTGGTTCTATCTTCTAATAAAAGACTGCATATAAAAGATGGAGATTTGAAGCACTGTAGCCTTCACCAGGGCAGAGCTTGAGGTGACCATAACCAAATCTGAGAGGATAGATCTTAGACAGACATCTGTTCAACAAGTGAAGATCAAAGTGTTAAGTCATAACATTCGTCTGTTTCTTTTGTGCTGTTTCAAGTAGTAGACTAATTGGTCATTTGAAGAGAGGGCTTTATGTAAATGAGTACCTGAACATGGTTTTTGGCTACTCTGCCTAATATGTAATTCTTAGAAAGAGGTCTTTCTAGTGGCTACTCTGCAACCAGCCACAAGGACATCTTTATATAGATCTGCATCTTTATATATACATGGCTATTAATGTGTGGGGGCCCTTACCGACATTGTATTTCCAGAAGTCCCTCAGGCAGCTGTTCTCTCTGCCTCCCAGGACATAGACGTTTGCATTGTAGCTGCAGCAGGCATGCTTGTAGCGGTCGCACGGGGACAGGCTGCTTCTCAGGGGGAGCTGTTTCCACAAACAGGGGTTATTCTGACTCATACCTGGCATCCCTCACTCTCACTGGAACATCTTCTAAAAGAAAGTACATGTATACAGTCGAGTGTTATATGGACCCACTCTCATGGCTAAAAAGTGCCAGGAACAAATGTCACAGACTGGTAACACCTTTTTAATTTCATTGTGCGATGATATGCAGGACTAAATATCCTTTTTTCTGTTAAAAGTTTACATTTTTTTAAATAAATTCTGCTCTAACTGCCGCTACAGATGCTAAAGCTGACTGACTCCACCTGGATGCTGTAAGTTATTAAACAGTGCAAAAAGATGAGTTTCATCGCCATCCGTGTGAACAGGCCCTGACCAAAGTGGATGAAACAAAGGCTGCACTACAGGAGACAGGGCAAAGGAAAAACCCAAGCAACAGCTGCTTCCGTATTCACGAGGGGTCACCACAGTAGGTAAGCTCCACATGTTTGATTTGGCTGAGTTTTACGCCAGATGCCCTTCCTAACCTGTCTGTGGCTGGAACTGACCCTGCAACCTTTTACTTTCTAAGCTAATGTGCAAACCACTACAGAATAAAAGCTTTAAAAACTGTCTGTACAACCAGAACATGAGTGGATATTCATGAGTTCATATCTAAAAAGAGCAGAGGGACTACACCAAGCATTTTGGAGCACCGCCCCTCAAACTGAGCCAGAATTGTAGTGTAATAATAATAATATAACATGATAATATAATCATAATTTACTCAACTTTCCAAAATCTCTAGTACTTATAATCCTGCACACAACTACACTAATTTAACTCTCGTTTTAGAACCCATCAGAGCTTTTCCCTCATTTGCATCTTTTTTTCCGACTACCTGCAGAGTCCTGAGAAAGATAAAATTTACTTTTATTTACATGCACATTGTGGCGTTGAAGGAATTTTATGCCGTTCTTCTTCCTTATAAAATGTCTCTGTTGAATGATAAACTTCTTATCAAATGAACACATTTTTTTCTTCCTGAATTGATTTACTGAAGACATTTGGTTTAAGTGCGCATTAACTTTACTCATCAAATGAATCCTGTTTGTTCTGCATTTACCCGATGGCCAGTGACTACAGCAGCATTTGGAAAACTGTTCTGACACACAAAACAAGCTGGATACCTTTTAGTACCGACTGAGCGCACCTAGCATCTGAACAAGGAACCAAAGCAGAAACCTTCAGACTGACACTCAAACTTCCCGTCTGCAAAGAAAGCAGGCTAAATGCAGACTACCCCACGGTGGGAAGGATTTATCAAGGAATTTCCTGCAGTTTTGAAATATGAAATTTCAGGCCTATAAGAACTTTAATGTTACTTAGTTACAGTACTGGATTTAAATCAACCAGCCATTTGGGGCCTTTCTGGGTGGAGTTTGCATGTTCTCCCAGTGGCTCTTTGTTTGGGTACTACAGCTTCTTGCCACAGTCCAAAGCGATGCATGTGAGGTTAACTAGTGATTCTGAAGTGCATGTAGGTGTGGATGTGAGTATGAGTGGCCGTCTGTCTCTGTGTTCCCGCTGTAATAGACTGGTGTCCTGTCACCTCACACCCTATGTCAACTGAGAAAGGCTTTGCCTCCCGACCACATTTACTAGCTAATTACTAGTGAATAATCCTCCTCGCTCTTATTTTGAAAGTCCAGTTGTTGCTAACTAGATAGCCTCATGTTCTCCCTGACGGAGGGCTTCTTCATATATTCTCTTGGAGGTGGAGTTACTCCCAGCATCATGAAAAATGCCAGCACCCATAGCACTCTAGGGGAAAAAAAAGTTTCTTGTCAAGAGTTTCACTTCCTGGTTAAATAAAAACTTATACAGCTATGGGAAATGCTGCATTCAGCGTGTTCTCTTTGGCTTTAATAGATGGTGTCCTGGGTGGCTGATGACACACATGATCGTTTGGCGCTTCAAAAACGTATATTTAAACACTTGTTGTGGCAGAGACAGCGAAGCTAGAGTACTAATGACAACCAAAACAGGCACATTCAGAACATGGAAACTCAATACAGAAAAACTGAATTCAAACCCTTACATTGCATCACATGTAAGCTGAGGTTTATCAGCTTTGCTCTTTGTCACTGGATGTGAGCAGTAATTTTCCATCTCTAAGTGAGGAGGTATACTCAGTTTTTCCACAGCCATTAGTTTTTCTCTGTTTGGACTTCGAGTCTGCCTTGACCACTGTCTTATCAGGCTGTCACAAGAGCAAACAGCTCTGAGGTCACAATACTTAAGCGACACATCTAGCCAAGTGTTGTCCAAATACTTGAGGGTCACATGAATAAATAGGACTATAACTTTGTTGTTCATGGAGAAAAAAAACAATATTCAGGAATGCAGTCCTTAAAATCTAGAATCAAATGGAACAACCACTGTTTTTCACCATAGTTTTCTATATTTCCAAAAGCATCGGCTCATCTGCCTTGTGAACTTCAGGGTCAGATCCAATTCTTAATACGCAGGATTTAATATGATGTCAGCTCACCCTCTGGAGCTATAACAGCTTCAACTTTCCTGGAAAGGCTTTCCGTAATGTTTAAGAGCGTGTTTAAGGGAATTTCTGACAATTTTTCCAGTAGCACGTTTGTGAGGTCAGATGCTGATGTCGGATGAGAAAGCCTAGTTCGCAGTCTCTGCTCTAATTCATCCCAAAGGTTTTTTGCTGGGTTGAGTTCAGGACTCTGTGCACTGTTCTTCCACCCCAAACTCACTCATACATGTCTTTATTGACCTTGCTTTCTGCAATGGTGAGCAGTCATGTTGGAACAGAAAAGGGCCATACCTAAACTGTTCCCACAAAGCCGACACCTTGAAATTGTCCCAAATGTCTTGGTATGTTGAAGCATTAAGAGTTCCTGAAGAACAACCCAACACCATAATCCCCCCTCCACCAAACTTTACACTTGGCACAATGCAGTCAGACATGCACCATTCTCCTGGCAATCTCCAAACCCAGACTCGTCCATCAGACTGTCACCAGACAAGAAGCGTTCATCACTCCAGAGAACTCGTCTCCACTGCTCTAGGGTCCAGCGGTGGTGTGCTTTACACCATTGCATCTCATGCTTTGCATTATGCTTGGTGATGCTTGGATGCAGCTGATCGGCCAGGGAAATCCATTCCATGAACCCCTCTACTCATTGTTCCTGAGCTAAGGCCACATGAATTTTGGGGGTCTGTAGCAACTGACTCTGGAGGAAGTTAGGGACCTCTGTGCACTACTGTGCCTCAGCACCCCGCTCTGTGATTCTATGTGGGCTGCCACTACATGGCTGAGTGATGTCTGTCCTAATCCCTTCCACTTTGTTATAATGATATTAATAGTTGATTGTGAGATATTTAGTAGTATGACTGGACTTGCTGCATAGGTTGCATCCTATCACCATACCATGCTGGATTCATTGAGCCCCTAAGAGCAACAAATGTTTATATTTTTTTCTGTTTTCATTCCATTTTTTGATAGCTAAAGCACTCAATCTCATCCTTAACTTAACATTTGTATCATTCATTGATATAATGGGTAAAATATAACTGGACTGTTAATGAGATTTTAATTTCAATTCAGAAAAATAAACTATTCAGGCTAAAACAACGGCTTTTATGTTTTTAAGCTCTCATTTTGTCCCGTTTTACAAATCAAAGCACCTGCTCTGTTTTTAATTTAGATTTAGATTTAGAGTTATGGCGCTCTTTTAAAAAAATCTTATTTAACCTCTTCTGTGTAACTGAACTCCTTCTTGACTGTAAATTTTACCTTATTGGATTTTATTTTACTGAACTTTTCTATTTTATTTGAGATAATCTGTGACAGGCATTCTTTAATATTTTGGCTGCTATAACACAGGAAGTCTGAGGTTTTGGCATAAATAAAGTTATTTGAATTTCAGGCATGCAATTAAACTAGGAATGAAAGGTTAATCAGAATTTCTTTTTTAATTTTCTATAATCTTCCAGTGAATATAAATAAAACAGGATAATTAGGATAAAGTGATTATTTGTTTTTTTTTCTGTTACAAATCAAATGCACCTCTTTCCTAAAAAGGGCTTTATGTAAATGAGTACCTGAACATGGGTTTTGGCTACTCTGCCTAATATGTAATTCTTAAAAAGAGGTTTCCTAAAAGCCAAAACTCACTCGTAGCTCAAGCTGAGATGACAGAAAGAGAATGTGTGGTTATCAAGGTCCATTTATACCAAGCAAAAGTCGACTAAAGTTAATATGTACATTCATCAAAGGGTCTGTCATCCTATGTGTTTGTGGCAGGACTTGACTGACACACGCTATCCGTGTGGCTGCCACCACAGGAGGCTACTGGCCTGGCAGGGACCGGCTGTCCTCAGATACAAACTTTACAGCCAAAAACACCCACAAGCCTGCATCCTCCACCAGCAGCATCATTTATTTCTTTTTGTTTTTTTCACAAATTCCTGTCTGTAGTAAAATGGACTGGAATGTAATCTGGAGTAAAATAATCCAGATTACAACTATTATAAAAAAAACAAATCTGGTTCTAAGTTTTGCAATAATGAAGCAGCTCTCATTAAGGTTGTGCAAATAACTGTGTATTCTGATTTCAATTAAAGTTCCAACAAATATTACAGCAAGTTACTGTAATTATTCAACCACTAGCGTACCAACTCTGAGACTTCAGATTTGTCTGAGGATTTCTTCAGTGAAGAGTTTTTCTCCTGCAGAGACTCTGTGAGCCTCACTCACTCAGTCAACAAATACTGTTATTGCAGCAGGATGTGTAATCGTGTCATTACAGAAATCTGACTCGCTGAGTCGCAGAAAACTCAGGTTGCTGCAGTGCTGCCCACTGGAATTTAAATAACATTTCAGCACCATGATCAACTCCTCTGGTGAAAATAGCACAGCAAATCTGTTCCTAAATTCAGTAAGTTGAGACAGCAATGCTGGTTTCTGTCTTACATAGGTTATTTAAGATTTATAGATTTCTTTGTGTTAATGAATTTATTCTCAATATGTGAAGATATCAGCCAAACAAATGAAACGGGATGGAGCTGTTAAAGAAACTGCAATGTTTCAAAACTGTGAGCATACTCTAACTAGTGCTAGCCCATCTGCTCCATCGACCCAATAAATCATCCAATCGCAGTCAAGTTTAACATGCACCTATTAAAGCACCACCTTACACTTCGTAAAGAACCATGTGGGGCCCAAACACAAAACACAACAGCACTGATGAGAAAGAAACTTCAAGCATGAAGAACTGTTTATGTGCAACTATGAAAGATTCAGATGACCAGAATTTGTGACCGTATGTGGACAGCTATCAGCTGAACAGGTAAAAAACTTATCTTAAACCTGTAGCTCCACTAATTCAGTCTGCTGCTCACCTGTCTCACCTCCGCTCTTTATAAAACAAGCCCCATACATGGTCAGTATTTCACCAACAAACACGCACACATGCTAAAACAAAAAGTTGGGACAAGATAAAAGGAGATCTTTTTAAACTGTTGTTTGGTGACACTTGGTCTGTGAGACTGCTCTAACCTCACATTTAATGATCAAGGAAAAATGATCTTTCTGTCCAGCAGGACAGAAGTAAAGGCCGTTTGACTGCTTTGGATGTCATATGATGAGAACAAGTGAGAACTGAATCCTCTTCAATGCTGTAGCCCATGCAGCAGTCCAAACTCAGCACCAAAAATCAAAATCCAAAGAGTGCTTACAAAAGTCAGGGCTAGTTTCCCATAGACTTCTGGGGGAAGGGGAGTCTGTGGAAGTAACTGCAATCAAACTGGCAACTCAGTAATCTCAAGCCAGGGGAGTTAAACCTTTCCCAGTCCTGAACAGACCACCATATCCCGTGTCAATCAACAATATCCAGTGCAAAGGATATCGTTGCTTGACACATGAGGGGAGTAAATACACAAGTGTTACCTAAGCAACAAGAGCCAGATAGCCTATCTACTACCAACCAACAGCCAGTGACAAAGCCATGGGAAGGAAACAAGCAAATCACTTCCTGTGTGGATGCCGCTTCAGGACTACTACAGAGTAACAACATAGTGTCAGTAGTGTCAGAAAAAAACAAACAGAGGAGCTTCTGGTAATGCCCTGGGCAGGAAGTAAATGAGTAATAGAATACTTTTCCCAAAGTGGAGCGATCAGATAAAGCACACACAATGGAGCTTCTGTATTCCCATGAAGCCACATTATGTTAGGGTGACGTTTTCATTCGCAAATCGGAAATTCTCCGACAGTTACAGATAATAAGGCATGAAGCTGTCTCGGTGACACCGTTTAACAGGTTATCTATACTAAGGCTGGGGTAACTGCCTCCTTTCATTAACTTAGGTGTATATTCAGGACACAAAGTAATTTCTAACCGTTTAAAATACGATAAGTAGCGACAGGCACCTTTTTTGTACGTAGCGTCCGTTAACGTGAAGTTTTCTGATGTGTACAACCGTTCCTAACGTGACATCGGACACTTTCGTTTAATCAGGAGGAATGTGACCCGTTAACCCACAACTCGCTCACATCTCCAGTAGCGGCTCCCCACATGCTTTCAGGAGTTTATGTAATCGAAGGAAAGCCACTAAGCTAAAGTAAGATACCTTCCCTGTTTTCATATCTGTGTCTCTCCGACATATTAAACCCCGAGGAAAATCTATCAGAGGAATGATAACGGTAACGCTCGAGAAGAGGAAATGAGATAAACTTTTTTTTCGTCTGTTTGAT
The DNA here is from genome assembly GCF_001858045.2 of Oreochromis niloticus. Taxonomy (NCBI): domain Eukaryota; kingdom Metazoa; phylum Chordata; class Actinopteri; order Cichliformes; family Cichlidae; genus Oreochromis; species Oreochromis niloticus. The sequence goes on along the minus strand of NC_031987.2, from coordinate 9,551,404 downwards.
CAAAACGGGACAAATGGAGGTCAGAGTTTCTTTGCCAAAAGATTCTGAGCTATAAAATAGTTATAAAAAGGGCACTTCATCTGAACAAACAGAGTTTTACCGTTAAAATGATGTTTTACTTACAGGCAGTCCTCCGCTGCCGTACCGCGCCGCCGCTTCTTTTGATCGTTGCTTTACTGCAAACTGGCTGCTGCTGCGTTCAGTTCGCCTCGTAAATTCACACCGCGGGTCTGGGAAGTGAAAGAATTGGTTTGGATTGGCCACGCGTCCGTGGCGACCAAAAAAAAAAAAAAAAAAAAATACAAATGTACTGCGTATGATATTTCCAGTTCAGTAGTCATCTGAAGGCTATTTATTTTGTAAAATGTAAGAAGAAGACAATACTACTTAATGGAGAGAAACGCAACCATCCCAGTCAGATGTGATTGCAGGATTTTTTTTTTTTTCACTTAGCTGGCTAAATCAGAAAATTGGATCAAAAGTAAAAAAAAAAAAATATGTGTTTGTTTTAACATCTGATAGTTCTACCCTTCTTAAAAGCTTTTTTTTTCTATTGACTTACCTGGCAGAGCTGATTACAGGATTAGACCTGTAGATATTATGCATACAATGCCTTGCAATTAATAAAGTAGCAATACACTAGTAGTTTCTAAATTTCTTTAGTATCATGAAATGTATGCCACAAACACATAAATGAATAATGGAATATGTTTGCAAAGGTATTCAGCCCTTTTCAGCTCTGCAAACAGTTTATTGTAGGTACACAGTCAACACTCTTCGACAAGAACTGAATTTATAAGAGATCTACTTTTGGATTAAACTTTTAGGTTCATATAAACCCTCACTTTATTTTGCTGACCCAACACAGGTCATTAGGTACCTCAATTCCAAGAGAGAAAAACAGTGAAGTGAAAAAAAGTGAAAAACATACCATGCCGTAAAAACACAAAAAGTGACCCCTAGCGACACACATAAGGTAACAACACAAAAACTGGCCCCTACAATGTTCCTTTAATATTCTAATGATTTTTATGAAATATTTCCTTGAATTTGTTGGTCTGCTTCTTCTACTGTTAAACTACTATTCGTCTGTTGTGAGATAAGGAGACTGAAATTTGTCTTTTAACACCATTGGTGTTGAGTTGATTGCCATTTCTTGGCAATTATCCCATAATCAAGCAGAAAAATATTTTGAAATTTTTTGCAATCTTCCACATTTACATCCAGTAGTTTAATTTTTGTCTCCTTTTTTACACCTCATATAACAAAAAAATCTAATAAATGCCATCAGAGCATTTTAGTATGTCGATCATATGTAAAGGAAACTGTATATTTAGTGCTTATGAGTGTGTGTATTATGTAAGCGACAGCTGAGCATTTTTATGATCACGTAGCAGCAATTTTAGCATACTGTTTGCATCGTTTAGCCTGTGGACATGATTTTATTTTATTATTTTATGACTACAGAACATTATGATTGTGACCTTGCACCAAGACTACGTGCAGCTGTTAACTTTTTACCACATTAGGGTCAAAGACAAAGCTTTACTCTTTTTTTAAAAATGAGACAAAGGTCATTGGAACAACTGCACAAAAACAATAACTTGCAAATAATGTTTATTCATAACTATACAACTGAGAACAGAAATGTATTCTTTAAAATTGTTGGAGCTCATCATCTAAAAAAAATTCAAGTAAATTAAAATAAGTTTTAATTGCTTAATTGAATAAAGTCCCTTTGCAGTACAGCAGACTAATATATTAAAGTGCAAATATGTTGATTTCAAAGTCTGATGTTTGAGTATGGACAGAAAAACTGATTGCTAAGACCCCAGACTTTTAGAGATTGATTACATGGTCATTACCCATTTATCCATAACTATTACATTATTATTTCAATCATTCGCCCTCGACTTTTAGCTACTTCCCCACTCAACAGCTAACCACAGCATTTAGTGACCAATTTGCTTTTGAAATAACAGTAATATGAAATAAATTAGGGCTGTCACATTACAAAAAAATCCCAAAACACCCTGTTTACAATCACTGAAGCACTGATTAAGAGACACACGTCTAACAGACAAAGTGGTTCTAAATATTTACATATGAATAAAAGTAAATAACACATAATTCAGCAGTTGGTCCCCACCACCCTCCCACTTGAAGTTAGATGCTGACTGTCCCAGGGAAGAAAATTGTGCAACCCAATTTAGCTAAACCTTTCCAAATGGTTTAGTGTGGTTCACATACAGCCTGCAGAGTGCAGTGTGTCTTCATAGTAGAGTCGGAATGCTGTGTTCAGTGCTGCAGTTGTTATTGCTCTACCAACAGTCCAAAGTCTCTGGTATTCAGAGCTGCAATATCACAGCTCAGTGCTTTTGCCAGTGCTTTTATCCTTCACATCCCTGTTGCCGCTCTCATCGCCCTCAAAGCCACCATTTTCCCGTGGGCAGTACTTTTGCTCTTCTACATCAGCGTTCTGACCTTCCAAGTATGGAGCGTCACTGTTTGCAGACGAGCCACCACCACCACCACAACATCTTTTGTAAAGCTGGAAGCCTGGACAGGAAACAAACCATAGATTCAGAACTAGTGAGCAGACACCTTTGGACAAAGCCTTTAAAACTGGAATAAACTGGACTTCAGTGACAAAGCATCTATGCAAGATGCCATAACAAGAAAATTTGAAGCATCCCATGTTTTCTTTCTGTTCAGTTTCAAGTATAAGTGAGCATCTTATGATACTCTGTGAAGCAGTGGTTCTCAAATGTTTGGTTCCCAGGACAGACAGAACTCAAAATTTCAAGGTATTCTGCAGAAGATGGCCTCAATGTGAACTCTAACTTCCATCCATCCCCTCACTGCACATTTTCACACATTAAAACCTATGTTTATGCAAGGCTATTCTCACCTCTATGACATTAAGTAGTACCATATTCTCAAACACACAGGCATTGCTAATTTAACCCTTTCAGGCATAAATTATGACAACCTCAATCAGGATTTTTCTCCTAATTTTTTTTTTTATTCATCTTTAGGCATGAAAAAAAGATTTTTGAACTTCATTTTTTTAAATGTACTTTTCAAAGAGTGTTACATGTCCACTTAGCTAGATAACAGACGTTTTCACTTATGAATTTGACACATGAATAAATAATATACACTGTGTAAAAACAATAAAAAAAATTTTTAATATTTTTTTTAAAAAGATGACAATATAACAACATATATATATATATATATATATATAAAGTATAACAAATATAACCCTGCCAATGTAGTGTAGTGTTTACTGTAGTGTTTTATGTACAAATATACCATGAACACTGACACAAATACAAGAAAGCCTTTGAATAGCTGTCCACTGTAGTGACCACTATGGGTGAAAGGGTTAAGCAAAGTCTGTCCTTTGGATCTGTTCCGAGATGCACTGGGTTATGGCATTAGTGAGATTGTGGTAGGTCCATCTTATCACTGATAAATGTGCAAGATTACTATTTTTAGGGGGTTTGTTTTAACCCAAACCAAATTCTCTCTAGAAATTTAAGTACTTGTCATTACCTAAACCCAACACAGAACCTTTTAGTATGCAAACTAAAGAGAGTAGAAGTGAAAGGAAAAAGCGAGGGATGAAAACTAACAGCAAGCAAAACATCCCACAAAACAAAAGACCTCCTGGGTGACATAAAAATTCATGAAGATGTTGCACTTCTTAAAATTGTTCATAGCTGTTAGAGCATCAGTGCACTAATGCTAAAGACGTCTGCATATATGGGGAACCACAGGAAGCAGACCCGAGAAAGTGCATTGATGAGAGTGCATTGTTCCTGCTTTTTCTGGTTCAAATCCACCACTTTCTTACAGAAGCCAGTATTTCTCTCAGGGGAAACTCTTTAGCTTGTGTCGGTTAACTCCTGCCAACAAATGCCACATTTGGGCTAATGACTACTGACATCTCTGATCCAACTGAAGCCATAAGGCTTTGTACCTGACAGTTGGTTGCCAGTGGATATTCCAGATGTCAGTTGCCTAGGTAACCCTATAATGTATATATCATCCCTTCATGTCACTTATAATCCTCTCAAGGTCGATTTGAGCTGTTATTTTACACACTATTGCAGGAAGTCATGGAAAATCATTGCCATTCAGGAGTCTCAGGTTGTAAAGCTGCTGCTAGTTACTTCATGCGAGGAAGTTTCTAAAGACAGATAGCTTTTGCAGGTGATTTTGGGGGAGCTTTTCTACCTTTTCTCTCCTACATTCTTCAATGCTCTCCTCAACACCATCAATCACAGCTTTCAATGCATCAGTCAAAAATATAGTCAATTTTAATTTTTAGCATTACTTTTTTTGCAGTTACAAAATAATGTTTGGTTCACACAAAATCCCTGGCACACCTGGACTCAAGGTGCACCTTTTGGGAAAGACTGCTATAAAGTCAACAGCCTCTTACTACATGCTTGCATTAATCTTGACTAGTGCTGTTGAATTCTAAGCAGCATCCCTCTTTATTTAATTATATAACTGCAAAAGCAAATGACATAGTCAAAGAAATGTAATCAAGACTGTGAGATAAAGTCATCCATTCTCCCAATTTTCCCAAACCAAACTTGGGGAAAAATATTCAAACTATGTGCTGTCATGGGTGTTATGATGCTTGATCTCTGACACAGACAAACCACCAGAGAAGCAAGAAGCATGCTGCAGTTCTGTTACTGGTTAAATTTGAGTGATACATTTTCTCATTATATGGCACAACACCTGGCTTAATATGTTGACTTGACACAGAAAAAAACAAACAAAACAAACAAACAAAAAAAAATCACAAGGGAGGACACAATGGAAAATAAGGTAGCTGCATTCACTGACCAATAACTGAAAAAAGTCCAGTGATGCAGGAGAAAATGGCCAATGTATGTGTTGTGTGTGTTAAGGTCTTACATCCCACAAAGATGAGTGCTGCCGCGAGTTGGAAGATGCTGTAGATGAGAGGGAAGGCAAACATCTTTTCCAGCTCCTCTGGGCTGAAGGACAGCTGGACGATAGTGCTGCACAACTGGGCATTCTGGATACCTGTCTCCAGTGCAATGGTTCGACATCTAGAGAAATAAAGGAACAATGACGAACCTCATCAGCAAGTCAAACTTGAATGTAGCTGTGTCAGAAACATTTTGCTGTCACCTCACCTGTTCCAGGGTTGACCCACAAAGCGAGCCAGGAGGAACCCGAGGCTCAATCCAATAAAGGGGTAGACGGTGCCAATTATCCACAGGACGGGAGCAATGGTCCAGGACGATTGGTAGAGGACTCCTCCAATCACAGCTATAGTGATAATGAGACCCAAGCCAACGATTGATCCCACCTGTGCACAACACAAACGCTCCATTAAAACCCAGTCCAGGTGATTTAACTGGTTAGGCACTGTAAAATGGAAAAATCACATCCCCCCAGTATGTATGATGGAAAATTTGGTTTCCATTAGTCTACAAAGAAACATGTCACAGAGGCACAACATGTTATAAGTGACAACTTTGAACCTGTAGTATTATATTCAATAAACTGTAGAGTATTCCTACCTTCAGGATCTTTTTTGCCTTCTCGGGCCACCTGCGCTTTACGTACATTCCAACAGCGATAGGGATGATTAGGGCTGCCAGAGTGATACCTGAGGATGTAAATTAGTAGATTATAAAAAGGTTACCTTAGAGGTAGGAACAGCCTTCAAAGTTTGAAATCCTGATAGCACCTATTTGAAATTCCTATAGGTATTTCAGTTCTGTGAGAACTTTCCTTACCGATACTGTCATATGGGATCTTGATGCTGTCACTGGATGTCCATACGCTGGTGTAGATTAAAAGACAGAGAGGCATCATCCCCAAGGCCAGGAGAGAGGAGCATGTTGTCATACTGATACTGAGGAGTAAAGAATATAGACACTGATGAGTTTCCTGCATTTGTCCCTAGCTGGGCTTATGTACACACATACAATCTGTTTTATTTAAATAGTGCATTTACATTGAATAAATGTAAATAAAACTCTAGACCAATAAAAACTTGTAAGACATTGATTGATTGTTTGATTGATTGATTGATTGATTGTATGACTGATAATACTTTAACCCCTTCTGACCATACATAGACTACACAAACATAACATTGGGAAGACAGGTCAGAGAGGTACGAAAAAAACAATGGAAATACACAACACATGAGGAAAGAGGAGGAGAAAAAACTCCTCCCAGACTGAGCTCCTAGGGGAGAGCAGTTTGAGAACAGAAAAAAACCCCACCTCAGCACAGAAAGCACATCTTACAACATAAATTCACATTACTTGGAATTTATGGGGGAGGGGTCAGGAGTAAACCCGTGTCGACAGCAGCCCCGTCTTGCTGCCAGTCTTCCGGCGCTGGACAGATCTGCCTGCCTACTTCGGGGGGGGGGGGGCGCTGGACAGATCTGCCTGCCTACTTCGGGGGGGGGTAAGCGTTCGGAGGCATGTGGAGGAGGAAGGGGGGTGAGTGCGTGCGTGTGTCAGTGTTCATAAGAGATTTGCTTGTGTGTGTATCCAGTGTTCAACTTGAGAGAGAGTGTCCTTTCACCCGGTTAAGAAGAAATCAACTGTCCCCCAGCTAAAGCAGCTGACCTTGAAGGATAAGAGCAGATAGTCAAAACACAGTCCTCTAATCAGGGAGAATTGTCTGGCCAGTCTTGGCCTTGGGTAGCTGCATGAAGGAGATGGTTTTTGGGTTTGACTGAACAACTGCATTCCAATTTTGCAGTTGTTTTAAATGTCCATCACTGGTCATCGGGTCTCTCAATTCCCGTTGCAGAGCCGTGAGCTTCTCCAGGATCTTATCAATATTGCATTCAATAAACACAGTCTGAGCACTCACGGCTTGCCCATCGTCAATTGTGTCAGGCAGCCTTGTGGGGTTTTGAACAGCTGTAACCGCTTTCCTTGTTCTTCGATAAGCCAGGTCAGAGCCAGCTCCAATCAGCCAGAACTCTATTAGCATTGTTCTGATTAGGTAGATCTCGTTCAGTGCCCTCCATTGAGAGTGTTGCCAGGCACACGATGCAACTGACCATTGCAAACGTCTCAGCAGGACAATCTGGCTGTCCCGAGAGAAGGCTTCTCATCGAGAATAGGGTGTGATATTTTATTAAGGGACCAATTGATCAAATCCATAATCTTCAGCTTTTAGAGAACAAGACTGAGAGACTATCTGAGGATTAGAGTTAACCAAGACTAGAGAAGGACATAGAAGCTAAGCACGGAAAGATAAGGGAGGGAGAGGGAAAAAAGATGCGTCTGCCTCCGCCAAGAGCCAAGAGAATTCTGTTGTGTTCTCCTGCCAGGTAGCTACACAACAAGAAACCCTTCCTTATAATAGCTTAAGAGTGTTCAGTGATCCAAACAAAATGAAAATGATCTCTTTAGTTTATATTCACAATAGAAAAAAAAGTTATCACAAAGTGAACACAGAAAGAAACACAGTGGTCCTCTAAGAGCAGCACTTGGTGATAGTGGGGGTAAAAGAAAATTCCTTTTTAAACAGGAAGAAACCTCCAGCTGAACCAGGCTTGGGGACGTCTGCTCTAAAGGGAAAATGAAAAAATAGCAATGAGCCTGCCCGCCATCTCACCTGAGGTCCATGTCTCCATCCAACCAGTAGCAGATGATATTGGAGTTTGAGCCACCTGGACAGCAGCCCATGATGATGATGACCACTGCCTGGACAGCTTCCACCCTAAAAGCCAGCGACAAGGCAAAAGCTGTGAAAGGCATAATGCCAAACTGGCAGAGGAAGCCAATGATAATGCCCCATGGCCTCTTGATGTGGCTCCACAGCTTTGCAGCCTCCACTGTGCAGCCCATGGCGAACATGACCATGGCGAGCATGATGGTGAGCACCGTGCTCATCACCACACCCAGGATGGCATTGAAGTTACTGGGAGGAACAAGGCAGTCTGTGCCCGAGCAGGCTGTGGCATCAGCATCACAGAAGGTTTCCTTCACCATGGACATTGTTGTTGCAGAAGAAGAATATCAGCAGATCCGTAAACTTGCACACGCTTTGGGGCTTCTTAGAGTCCTTCAGATGAGACAAATCCAGTTTCTCCCCTTGTCCTGGAAGAGGGATGTGACAAAGAGAAGGAGTGAGCTTGATCACTGCCCTTTTATGCCCACAGTTTCAAAGCCAAATAAAATTGGGCGGAAAGATAAAAAATTAACCAATAGTCTATGTTTTATGGGGTCAGCATTCAAAAGCACATGCATATAAAAAAGAAAATCGCAATGAAATATGAAATGCCATTACAAAGTGACTCCTGTTTTTACAGCCATGTAGGTTTTAAAGCTTTGTTGGACTCTCATGTCATCAAGCATCATCATGCAGGAAATGTTTCAAAGAGGCAGCGACCACAGAGTACATGTTCTTTGAACATTCCTATTATAATAACCATCTTTGGTCTCTTAATCATTCTTTTAAACAGGAGTAACCCAGAGCCCGTAAAACAAAGTAAAGGTGTATACAATCATTAGGGAGTGCTCTGACCATCTTAGCCCTTCTGTGGCTATGTTTAGAGGCAAAAGAGAGAGGAAGGCTCATCATGGTGACATAATCTTTAGTTAACAGCCCAAAGTCTGCGTGATCAACCATTTTTAACATGAGTTAATTTATAATCTGAAATGCTGACAATATAAAACAGCTTACCTGATTAAAAAAAAACAATCCACCACATGAGTGTGTTTAAACCCACCAGGAGATCCCAGGCCTGTTCTCTGATTAGTGGCTTTATTTTCCATATATTTTATTTCCTTCCTAACTGACTTTATGCAACTTTGCCGTTACCAGTTTATCATTTATTTTTCACACTAGTTTATGTAATTTATGATTCTTTCACAGGGGTTTCCTTCAAATTAATCAGAATGTGTTGTTTCAGTTTATTTAGGTCTTCATTTTAAGCACTCGCTATATAATGCACTGTTCACGCGTCATCATGAACTTAGAAACCTAAAAAAGCACACCAACATGCAGAGGTGGAAAGAGTACTCAAAATTTGTGCTCAAGTACAAGTACTGTTACGTTGGTTAAATTGTACTCAATTACAAGTAAAAGTACTGGTGTTAAAAAATACTTGAGTAAAAGTACAAAGTACTCTTCTCAAAAACTACTCAGAGTATTAATTACTTTTTAACCGATGGATATTTTATTGTGTCATCAGTAGCAGGCATTCGATTCGATTCACCAGTATAAAATATCTATGTTCAAAGCACATTTCGCAGATGAACAAGGTATAGAAAGGAAATTTGTTTTGTAAATAAATGTAGATTTAAAACAGGAATTTTGTTTGTTAAAACAATGACAAAAATGTTTCTGAACATGCATAGAACAGTTTAAACAAACTGTGAACAACAGGCAAGTAAGTGTCTTTAACTCTTAGACATAGCTTTTCTGTCACACTTCACTTCAGGAAGAGCCAGTTTTCTAAATTAACAGATGCTATCCGGGTTTGTTTGGCTGTGAAGAGTAGACCAGCACAGCTAAAAAGTTGTTCACATGCAGCAGAAGCAGGCAGAGCTGTGTTCAGCTTAAGAGAGAGGTTCTTGATGGCTGCGAAGGAGTGCAGCAGCTCCATGGTGACCGTGGCACAAGCAAGAAAACCCTCTTTGATTGGACTGGAGATGAATTCATCTTCATCAGATGACTCTCTTTGCTGATCCTCACTCTCATGCTCTCTTGTTTCAAGTTTGATCTAAGTTTGTGTTTGATGTATAAGGCTGTAATTGCAAGTATATAACACAATTTTTCTATTTAAATTTCAGTGATTATTCCTGAACACACAAACTTGGTCTTTCCTTTTTATCAGTATCAGCCTAAAATTTTCAGTATCAGTCAGGTCCTAAAAATAGTAAGAGAGCAAAATATGTGTATATGCCAAAGCTACATTAAGAAAAAGGATAAAATCCACAAAAATGCTGCCCATAGAGCTAAAAAATAATAACAATCCACATTATCTTCTGTTAAAAAAATCATATTGGAAAACATATAACCCTACTGATTAAGATCCATGTCACTATGATAGACCTATGTAGGGCCAATGATACTGATCAACTGATCCATCATTTGGGCTCTGCTATATGTCAACTGAGAGCTGGAAGATTAATTTGAGATGCAGCTCAGCACTGTGTGCAAGTTTTTTTTTTTTTTTCTTAATATAGGCCAGCTCATTGTAAGCCTGTGAGTTTTAAAAGACTAAAGATTTAATTGTAATGATGGTGGTTGTCCAAATAATAAGCTACAACATTCCTAAGAAATGTAGCTCAATTATGCATGCACGCACGGACACATATTAGCTAGCTTCGTCTTATTTTAATATCAGGCTAACCAATGGCAGTGACAATATCTTGGCCCCAGGCAGTGTTGGGGAGTAACGGAATACATGTACCGCCATTACGTATTTAAAATAAAAAATATGAGTAACTGTATTCCGTTACAGTTACCGTTTAAAAGGGTGGCATTCAGAATACAGGTACTTTGTTGAAATAAATGGATTACATGGTGGTCTTTTCCTGTTTCATATGTTAGGCTATGCCCTCTCTATTTTCCACGCCGGTGGAAACCCAAACAAAACACGCATTAAGAGGCTCTAGTGCCTGGGTCTCATTCACACGGCCCATGTCACCCCTAGTTGCATAATGACGTGAAGAAATGTTTTTAAAAATAGCCCTAAAGAATGTAGCCTCATGGGCAGTGTAGTCCGTACTGCAGGGAGAATGGACTGCCATACCTGCTGTGTGTCTGTGAGCTCCAGGGAGGGAGAAAAAGGAGAGTCGAAAAGGACGAGTTGTCACCAACCAGAAACGGGAGATGGAAGCATGCAAATATAACAATAACCACTGCAGCTAAAAAGAGTGCCTGACGAGCCCAGTTGTAAGTAAGCTATTAAGACTCGAGTGTACACTGTGTTCCTGTTTTCCTCCAAAACAATATGTTCCATTGGAGCAGTCTTTCAACGCCTCTCTCTGTCTCTCGCTAGCAAAGTTGAGCCAGACAACAAAGTAAAGCTAGTTTTTGCCTACAAGCCCGACACGGAACCTGTCGTAGTAAAGGGACCTCTGGCTAATATGCCAGAGGTCCCTTTACTACGGATCGGAGCCACGGACCTGTTTTATATATGCGAGGAATAGTTTACTATACGAGATTGCTGCAAAAAGTGCAGCCTTACCTAATGTGTAGCCTTACCTAATGTCCACCCTTCGCCATACCAATACTAGTTGGTATTGGTATGGCGAGTAACCTTCAGTAATAGTAATAAATCACACAGCAATAGTACATTCATGTAGCTGTAAAAAGCATGATAATATATTAAGTAATCCAAAGTATTCAGAATACTTTACTCTAATTGAGTAACATAACAGAATACATCACAAAATACATTTTGGGGCATGTATTCTGTAATCTGTAGTGGAATACATTTTAAAAGTTGTGGTGGACCACTGGAGGGCTCCACTCACACCCAGTTCTCAGGAAGTGTTGTTGTTATGTTTTGGAGGGAAAAGTGTTCAGTTCTGGGTGATGAGTAATAAACGAGGAGTGTTAATCGAGAGCTCTCGTGTCGTCTGTGTTTACCTCCACATTGGTGACCCCTGACTCGAACATGCTGCAGTCCGATGGTGGCACCGACTCCGCTCTGGATGCCTCAGCAGCCGCCAGCCCTCTGCCTCCGGCTGCAGCTGCGTTTGCTGTGCCGCTCGAGCTGCCGGACTTTTGGCTTCACGATCCCCCATCGTGGTTCGTGCACGTGGAGGCTCAGTTCGGCCTTCGTGGCATCTCGGCTGACGACACAAAATATCACCAGGTGGTGGCCTCTCTCGACCCGCTAGCCACCCGTCGTGCGTTGACTCTCCTCCGGGACCCACCTGCCTGAGGGAAGTACGCCGCCCTTAAGGAGCTGCTTCTTCGGTGCTATGCCCTCTCCGACGCAGAGCGAGCTGAGAAGCTCCTCTCCCTCTCAGGCCTGGGTGGCGGTACGGCTCTCGAACTGATGGAGCGCATGCTGTCCTTTCTTGGTCCGGACGACGGGGGATTCCTGTTCGCCCACATCTTCCTCCAACAGCTGCCGGCGGCCGTGAGAGCCGGCATCGCCAACTCTCCGCTTCTGGGCATGAAGGATTATCGCTCCCTGGCTGAGGACGCGGATCGTATTCTCTTGGCTACCTGCGCTTTCCACGATCACGACCTAGTTCCAGCCTCGCCGGCGGTGCCTTCTACTTCCCCGCTGACCTGCCCCGACGTGTCCGCTCCTTCGCTGGCGGCAAAGGTCGCGGCACAGCGACACCACGGACGGGACCTCTGTTTCTACCATCAGCGTTTTGGCCCCAGAGCGCGCCGCTGCTTGCTGCTTTGTGCTTTTCCGACCCTGGGACACGGGCCCCGACAGCGCGCTGTAGCGGCCGCGACCGCTGGCGACAAAGAAAAACTGCTCTTCATAGAAGACTCGCGCTCCGGGAGACGTTTCCTGGTCGACTCCGGCTCCCAGAAGAGCCTCCTTCCCCGTCCGGCGCCGACAGTTTAGCAGCGGGCTGCGGACCGCAGCTCATTGCGGCTAATGGCTCTCCCATCGCAACGTTCGGGGAAAGGTTCGTGACTGTTTGTTTTCATGGTCGGGATTTCCAATGGACCTTTGTTGTTGCCGCTAGCTCTGTACCTATTTTGGGCGCTGATTTTCTTTGTGCCCACGGACTGCTGGTCGATGTCGCTAACAGACGCTTAATCGACGCCCAGTCTTTTTCTTCAGTACCCTGTTTCACTCGCGCCATCGAGCCCCTGAATCGGGCTAATTTGGTGACTTCTGGGAATGTTTTTCAGCGTTTGCTCTCTGAGTTCCCTTCACTGACTGTTCCTAATTTCTCAAACACGGCAACGAAGCATGGGGTTGGACATTATATTCTGACGGTCGGTCCCCCGGTGTTCGCACGCGCGCGCCGCCTCAACCCCGCGAAACTCTCCGTCGCTCGGGAAGAGTTTGCCGCTATGGAGCGCCTCGGCATTGTGCAGCGCTCGAATAGTGCCTGGGCCTCTCCGCTACACATGGTGCCCAAGTCCGATGGTCGGTGGCGACCGTGTGGGGATTTTCGCCGTTTGAATAATGTCACGGAGAACGACCGTTACCCCATTCCCCACATACAGGATTTTTCCGCCCACCTCGCCGGCACCTCGATTTTTTCTAAAATTGACTTGGTGCGGGGGTATCACCAGGTTCCCGTGCGCGCCGAAGACGTCCCAAAAACTGCCGTTATCACCCCTTTCGGCTTGTTTGAATTTTTGCGCATGCCGTTCGGCCTGAAAGGCGCCGCCCAGACTTTTCAGCGGTTGATGGACTCTGTCTTGCGCGGGCTGCCTTTCGTCTTCGTGTACCTTGACGATATATTGGTGGCCAGCTGTTCTGAGAGTCAGCACGCGTCACATTTGCGTCAGGTTTTCCAGCGCTTGGCGGCACACGGCCTGATCATCAACCCCTCCAAGTGCCAGTTCGGCTTGCCGGTTCTGGATTTCTTGGGCCACCGCATTTCCGCTGACGGTGTGGTTCCGTTGCCGGACAAGGTCCGGGCCGTTTCGGCTTTTCCACGTTCCGCGTCCGTTAAAGCACTGCAGGAGTTCTTGGGGATGGTCAATTTCTACAACCGCTTTCTCCCCAGAGCTGCGCACCTGCTGCAGCCTCTCTATGCTGCCATGAAGGGTAAAACTGCCAAGGACCCGATTGATTGGCTCCCTGAACGCATCCAGGCATTTTCTGAGGCCAAGGCCGCGCTGGCAAACGCCGCCCTGCTGGCCCACCCGTTTCCGTCGGCGGAGATCGCGTTGACCACCGACGCGTCGGACGTGGCGGTGGGCGCAGTGTTGGAGCAGCGGGTCTCCGGTGTCTGGCAACCGCTTGCCTTTTTCAGTCGCACGCTTAGGGACAGTGAGCGCAAATATAGCGTTTTTGACAGGGAGTTGCTGGCCCTGCACCTCGCGACCCGGCATTTTCGTTTTTTTCTCGAGGGTCGGAGTTTCACCGCGTACGTCGATCATAAACCCTTGACATTCGCGATGTCCAAGGTCTCTGACCCGTGGAGCGGGCGCCAGCAGCGCCAGCTGGCAGCCATTTCCAAGTTCACAACTGACATTCAGCACGTGGCTGGTAAGTCCAACTGCGTGGCTGACTGTCTATCCCACGCGCTGGTTTCTCCCGTTTATGTTGGCATAGACTTTGACGCTATGGCCGCTGACCAGCGGGTGGACCCGGACGTCCTTGCCCTTCGGTCTGAGCAAACGGGCCTTGTACTGGAGGACAGACCCGTGTGGAACGGCGGGCCTAGCCTGCTTTGTGATGTTTCCACCGGCCGACCACGCCCTGTAGTTCCACTTTCGTGGCGTCGTCGCATTTTCGACTCCGTACACGCCCTCTCTCATCCGGGCGTCCGGGCCTCGGTCAAGCTGGTCAGCTCTAGGTTCGTTTGGCCGGGCCTTCGTAAATGGGTGAAAGACTGGGCAGCAGCATGCATCCCATGCCAACGCGCTAAGATCCATAGGCACACACAGGCGCCCCTTGAATCCTTCCGCGTTCCAGGGAGGCGTTTTGATCATGTACATGTGGATCTGGTTGGTCCCCTGCCGCAGTCACAAGGTTTCACGCACCTTTTGACTGTGGTGGACCGCACAACCCGTTGGCCTGAGGCAGTGCCTCTGGCGTCCACTACAGCAGCAGTGGCCAGGGCATTTTTGTCAACGTGGGTTTCGCGTTTCGGTCCCCCCGCCGACATCACCTCAGACAGGGGCCCCCAGTTCGTTTCCGAGCTTTGGTCTGCCATGGCTGACAGCCTGGGCGTCAAGGTCCACCGAACCACTGCGTACCACCCGCAGGCCAACGGAATGTGCGAGCGTTTCCACCGGTCGCTTAAGGCCGCGTTCCATGCTTCTCTCACAGATGGCAACTGGGTTGACCACCTTCCATGGGTTTTACTGGGGTTGCGCTGCGCGGTTAAAGAAGACCTCGGGGTTTCCCCGGGTGAACTTGTCCTCGGTCAGCCCCTCCGGGTCCCCGGGGAATTCTTGCCCGAGAGCCCACCCCCGTGCCTCGCTCCCTCTGTGCTGTCTCTCCGTCCCCCGAGAGACTCGTTTTCTCTTCCTGGCCCAGTGCACCATTGTCTGCCCGACACCTTTGTTCCGAGGTCGTTGGACTCTTCGCAGTTTGTTTTCGTCAGGCATGACGCTCATAGGCCTCCGCTGCGTCCACTGTATGACGGCCCCTTTAGGGTTATTCAACCGGGCCGGAAGCATTTCCTTTTGGACTTTGGGGGTCGTCAGGAGACTGTTTCTATTGACAGACTTAAACCAGCACATGTGCTGCAGGATGATCAGTTGGTGCCGGCTCAGGCCCCCCGCCGTGGCCGCCCGCCTTCCACTGGACTGGACAACCCTGCTTCTTCCTCTGGGAGCACCCCCCACCTGGCAGGGCCCGAGCTATCTTCAGCTTCTCCTGGCCGCCCATGCCAGCCTGGTCCTCAGGCTCGTTTCCCCTCAGCCAGCTCTCCACCTCCCCGGTTCAGCCGTTCTGGATGTTTGATTAAAGCAAGGTTCTGGACTAAGGGATGACCCTACTGGGTGTTCGGGGGGGGCATGTGTGGTGGACCACTGGAGGGCTCCACTCACACCCAGTTCTCAGGAAGTGTTGTTGTTATGTTTTGGAGGGAGAAGTGTTCAGTTCTGGGTGATGAGTAATAAACGAGGAGTGTTAATCGAGAGCTCTCGTGTCGTCTGTGTTTACCTCCACAAAGTAACCTTCCCAACACTGGCCACAGGGCTCTAGAATGCAACCAATTTGGTCGCAAATGCGACCTAATTTCTCAATGGTGCAACAAAAAAATATCCTTGGTCGCACCGGTGCAATGAAGGATTCGAGTTAAAAAAAGGTCTCCGCAACTCTTAAAGTCTCTGTGTGGCCAACAGCAGATTACATTATGTCCATATCATGGACATAGAGTAGCTGAATGCGCTGCTGAAGCGCTGCAGCACCAACTCCATGCTGCTGCTGTTCAATCAAATTGTGTGTCATGCGCATCTCTGCATAGATGTGCGGAAAGGGGAAATGACGTAGGGAACTCCCACAATAATCCAATAGTGCACGGCAACACCTGCACATTCCACCAAAAAAATCCTAGGTAACTCTACAACTCTGAAAGTCTCTGTGTGGTCAACAACAGATACACATATCGTGGTCTAAACCAATCAGAGATAGTCACAGGCAGAACCTCTCAGATAATAATAGCCATTGGGCACCCGGAGAGCAGTGTGTAGGGACGGTACCTTGCTCAGGAGTACCTCAGGGGAGCCGTTCGGTGGATTCAAACTCTCGACCTTCTGATCATGGGGCCACCACGCTACCTACTGAGCTATCTCTGTCCCCCGAGATGCCTGTGCCCAATGTAAGATGTTCAGATGTTCAGTTCGAAGCCTTTGAGGCACTTTTAATTTTGACTTTCTTTTTATTTTATATATCTTGAGATATTTTAAGTTTAAATTTCAGCTCAGTGAAGCACTTTAAGCACAAGAATTAACACAAGAAACAGCAGGTCCGGGGAGACTGTTCACACAGAGAGAGACAAGTCTCAAAAGGCAAACTCACTCACGAAATATCATGAAAGCTAGGAGCTAACACTAACGTGTCTCACGCAATAATCCAGCGATGACAGGATCCGAGCCCTAGCCTTAAATAGCGACGGAGTAATCAGCAGAGCAATTAGAGCCAGGTGCATGGGCCAAAGGCAGCAACCCGCAGTGAGCTCCGCCCAGGCAGAGCGACAAGGGGGAGAGAAAACCACCATAACAAATTTAGCCTCGCGGGGCCGGCCGGGGAGACACAGGAACCATGACAACATTTTTCACTGAAAAACCTTTTGTTAGACTAGACGCTGAAGTCTTGTAAGCTGATATCACTGTAGAGGTCCAACAAAGTTGGCACTGCATCTGAACGCTGTCTCCTTTTCTCCCTCTGTACATGAAAAATTCCTCCAGGTACGGCCACGGGCACACCTACTCCGTCTTTTCTACATCATTTTCACAGTTGACAGTGTTGTCTTCTGTCTCCATTTTGGCTTCTTTGTCTCCAAACCTTCAGTCTATAAATTAGTTTATACTCCACTGTGTAGTACCTCTAGACACCTGTGCCTGCTGCTGCAGTGGAGTTTATTCTTTGCTTATGACTTAAATTGGCACGGTACCAATTGCACGGCCTTATTGGTTGCAAAGATGCAGATGAAAGGTTTGAATATTAATTCAAATTGTAGGCGTACTCAGTAGCGAAGTTTGATTTTATAAGTAGCGAAGTAGATTACATGGCGTAAATTGTACTGAAGTATGAGTAAAATTACACACTTGAAAAATTACTCATAAAAGTACAACTACCCAAAAAAAAACTACTTAATTGCGGTAACATGAGTATTTGTAATTCTTTACTTCCACCCCTGCCAACACGATACCTTTTTTTATCCTCTCTGGATGCTCATATGAGTCTTTAATGGTGATATCAATATTTAACTTTCATTCGTGAACTGAATTGAATGCTTTACATGTAAATATAATGGAGATTCTTGAGGAAGTAAACGTTCCCATGCTAAATCTGGTGCATCTCACAGAATGTCTGTCTGTGTTTCCTTCTTTATCCACCAACTCCCTCAACAGAATTGTGCAACCAAACTTGGCACACAGGTTCATTTTAGGCCCCTACAGGCTCTTATCTTTATGGTGGATGCCACGTGGTTGCCAGGCCGACTTAATAAAATGACCTGTTTGGAAGATTTATGCACATATAACATCCTGTTAAAGAATTGTGGTATTTTCATTTCATGCCAGTGAAAATAAACTTTATATCCACAATAAATCATTGATGCATGATATATTATGATGTCATTAGGTTGCTGGGCAACCAAAGGACCAAATTATGTTTTTTGTATTTTTGCACCTACAACACCATCCCATCAGTTTAATTTCATCAAAATAACACCATGTTTATATTTACAAATCTGATTAATGTTGCCTTCACCCTCCACATCTTCTTGAGTTCTTTTCTCAGCTCTTGGTATTTCTCCAGCTTCTTGTGGTCCTTCTTTCTAATGTTGCTGTCATTTAGTATAGCTACATCTTAATCTTAATCTGTTTACTCACCACTTCTATGTCCAGTTGGTTAGCCATAACCAGTTTGTCTGTCTGTATCTGGAAGTCCAACAGGATCATGCCTTGGTCCATGTATGCTCGGCAGGGTATAAATGATATTCAACAAATATGCTTTTTTAGATAAAAACAACAACAACAATACTACTACTACTACTACTAATGATAATAATAATCTGTTTATCTTTAACCTACTCTTATGGAGCTGCCACACAGTTAATTCATGCTAACAGCTTCATTGCTAACCATAGTTTTAGCTAAGAAATTTTTTCTTAGCTAAAACTAAGAAAAAATTTTATTGTATTTGTGTAACTGTAACTGATGGGTATACTTTCAACTTTTCTACATTCTACTTTATTTCTACTTCCTGCCCATTGCATTCATTTAACTGCCAACCCTTCTGCCAAAACAAGTACAGTTGCACTCAGTTTTTCAAATTGGTATTTCTTCAGATTGTTTGCATGTACCCCCACATACTTTTGAGTTATCTTCTGCGGTAACTGTGCCTCAGTGCTGCTTCGTCAGGCAGGGTTGTTTCAACCACGCACTATGAACTCCCCCCCCCCCAAAAAAAACTCCACTGCACTTTTTACATAACTCGATCTCACACAGATTTTTCTTAAGATGTACATACATCAGTATATTGCATTTTGTTCTTTATTGTCGTCACTGTGTTCTTGTTGCTTTTGAAATAACAGTAATGTCAAATAAATTATGGCTGTCACATCACAAAAGAAACCCCAAAACACCCTGTTTACAATCACTGAAGCACTGATTAAGAGACACACATCTAACAAAGTACAGGCAAAGTGGTTCTAAATATTTACATATGAATAAAAGTAAATAACACATAATTCAGCAGTTGGTTACCACTCCCCACCACCCTCCCACTTGAAGTTAGATGTTGACTGTCCCAGGGAAGAAATTTGTGCAACCCGGTTCAGCTAAAACCTTTCCAAATGGTTTAGTGTGGTTCACATACAGCCTGCAGAGCACAATGTGTCTTCATAGTAGAGTCGGGATGCTGTGTTCAGTGCTGCAGTTGTTATTGCTCATATCAACAGTCCAAAGTCTCTGGTTTTCAGGGCTGCAATATCACAGCTCAGTGCTTTTGTCCGTGCTTTTATCCTTCACATCCCTGTTGCCGCTCTCATCGCCCTCAAAGCCACCATTTTCCCGTGGGCAGTACTTTTGCTCTTCTACATCAGCGTTCTGACCTTCCAAGTATGGAGCGTCACTGTTTGCAGACGAGCCACCACCATCACAACGTCTTTTGTAAAGCTGGAAGCCTGGACAGGAAACAAACCATGGATTCAGAACCAGTGAGCAAACACCTTTGGACAAAGCCTTTAAAAGTGGAATAAACTGGACTTCAGTGACAAAGCATCTATGCAAGATGCCATAACAAGAAAATCTGAAGCATCCTATGTCTTTTTTTCTGTTCAGTTTCAAGTATAAGTGAGCATCTATGATACTCTGTGAAGCAGTGGTTCTCAAATGTTTGGTGCCCAATACAGACAGAAAAGTCAAAATTTCAAGGTAATTTGCAGAAGATGGCCTCAATGTCATTTTCAACAATGTGAACTCTAACTTCCATCCATCCCCTCACTGCACATTTTCACACATTAAAACCTATGTTTATGCAAGCCTATTATCACCTCTATGATATTAAGTAGTACCCTCTTCTTAAACACACAGGAATTGCTAATTTAAGCAAAGTCCGTCCTTCGGCTGTGTTCCGAATGCACTGGGTTATGGCATTAGTGCAGGATTACTATTTTTAGGGTTTATTTTTTAACCCAAACAAAATTCTCTCTTTAAATTTAAGCACTTGTCATAACATCTTGATGCATGCTCAATCATCCAGGTAAGTAAATCCTCAAAGTTTGATTCTGTTCATCTGGACGTAGTGTTTTCAGTGGGAGAAACATTTCGTCACTCATCCAAGTGACTTCTTCAGTCTGAGCTGAATGCAGGTTTCCCCAACCTTATAAACAGTACATTTGCATAGTGACTGAAACTAGCACCACTGAAGGAACAATGGGCTGGGGTTGCACTTCTAAAAATTGTTCATAGCTGTTAGTGCAGCAGTGCAAAAGATGTCAGCATGTATGGGGAAACACAGGAATCAGACTTGGGAAAGTGATGTTGTACAATACCTCTTGATGAAAGTGCATTCTTCCTGCTTCTTCTGGTTCAAATCCACCACTCTCTTACGGAAGCCAGTGTTTCTCTCAGGGGAATGTTTGGTTCCCTTTCAGTCAATTCACTCGGTACAACACATAAGTATAGGGGATATCACGCCCTCACGTGTCATGGCTAAAGAAACCTTTATTCACGCCTTTAAGGCAGATGACCTGTGATGACATGCACACAGCCCCGCCTGCACATATACCCCCTGTCATCACAGTCATCCCTCAGTTCTTACGCTCTTTACCTCACTGACAACACCTCTGCTGAGTTGGGCTAGCTAGCTGCTGCTAGTTAGCTCCGTTGTCTGCCGACTTGAACTTAGCTTAACTGCCCCTGTTGATGTTAGCCTCCATCATGCAGTTGGTGCGTAGGCTGCCCA